>NC_141140.1:144478518-144779605 GCF_053477565.2 Lygodium microphyllum | reverse complement strand
ATGCTTGATCGGTCTCTTGCTCTAGATGCTTCATTGATATACAGTCTTGGCTCCATAATGCCTTATGTATCCACATGCTATCTTTCGATTGACATCAATCTTTCTGCTAGTGGGAGCTTCATGCTATCTCTAGATATTGCAAAGCTTATGGTGTATGCAGTTGAGCTTCTTGAGTAGATAAGACCGGGATCTCTTACATGTCTATGCTCTTGATAGATATTTGTTTGCATTGGATGCTTTTGGGCTGATTTGATCCATCTTCTCTTTGAGCATATACTGACCTTTGTCAAGTCCTATCAGTTAGGTAGCATACACCTAGCTTGGATTACTCTCTAAGTTCTTTATGCCAGGGCTTGTATCCTTTTACTGACATCAATTGCTCTGACACATTTGGGTGTTTGGCTCATGGTTCTTGGCTACTAAAGTGTTTGTTACATACTTGCTTCATGCAAAATCTACCTAGCAGTCATAGTTGACTTTTGGATCACTGTTAGCTCATTGTTTACTCTCTTTTTTCCAATGTTGTTTTATGATTTATTACAACAAGCTATTTTATGCAAATGTGATGTATTTATTGAGCTTAATCATGTCATTTTGATGTACTTTTGGTACTATTTGGTGGACAACTGGTTATTTTAGTAGTTTCTCTTATTTTTAGCTTGTTTTGGTAGTGGTTTGGCTTGTTTACTACTAATTACAATGTGATGTATTTATTGAGCAAACCTGTCATATTTGAGACTTCTAGTAGCCATAATTAGTGTCATGTGGATGTAGCAAGTCCCGTGGCGCAAAGAAAAGGGAAAAGAAAAAGTGTAGGAGAAATTTAATGATCACAACATTATACCTACAAAGTCAAGCATAAAGATTGAGGAGCTAAATGTCATGCATCGTGAGGAGTCCGATGGTGATTACATGTTAGCAGCCTCTTCATGTGATGCCTCTCAGTTGACCAAGGCTAAGTCTATGCATGCATAGTATTGGCTCTTGGATTTAGGTGTATTTTCATGTGATCCCCTACCATGAGTGGTTTCATACTTATCGCAGTGTATCTAGTATTATGTGCTTAGGCGATGATTGGTCTCTTGCTATTGTTGGCATTGGTGATGTCACTCTATAGTTTCTCAGTGGTACCACTTTTGTTCTGCATAATGTACATCATGTAACTACACTGACTAAAATTCTTATGTCTGTTGGGCAGCTTGATGATGCATGTTATCATATATGCTTTGGTAATTCTGCATGGATGATAACTCGTGGCTTGTTCTTGCAAGAGGTGTCAAGTCTGGTAGTCTCTACCCCTTGGTTGTATCTAGTACTATTGACCTTGTTCTTGCAAGAGGTGTCAAGTCTGGTAGTCTCTACCCGTTGGTTGTATCTAGTACTATTGACCATGTTTTTTCAGTGGGTTCTATCCCACATGTATCTCTCTGGCATACTCGTCTTGGGCATATGTCGCTTAAAGGAATGAAAATGCTTATTGCTTTGCAATATCTTTCACCTTTTGACTGCTTGCATTTTGAGTCATGTGATCATTGCAATATCTTTCACCTTTTGACTGCTTGCATTTTGAGTCGTGTGATCATTGTTTGTATGGTAGGCAGACTAGGAATTTGCATAAAAAGTATAGAATTCCATGCATGGGTGAGTCTTTGGCTCTTGTGTATTTAGATGTATGTGGACCTATGCCCTGTTAGCCATTAAGGGGTGTGAAGTACTTTGTCACATTTATTGACGATTATTTACGTAAGGTTTGGGCTTATCCCATAAAGCAGAAATCTGATGTCCTAGAAGTCTTTCACCATTAGCTTGCTTTAGTAGAGAACCAGTTTTGACATAGGTTGAAATGTCGAAGGACTAATAATGGGGGTGAGTATGTCTCATGTACCTTTGAGCAATTTTGTGCGACGAGTGGGGTATTAAGCATTAGTTGACCGCCCCTTACACCCCTCCTCAGAATGGTATGGCTGAGCGTATGAATAGGGCTATCTAGGAGAGGGTCTGCAGTATATGCTTAGCCAAGCAAGCTTACCACAACATTTTTGGGCTAAGGCAGTCTCTATCACCGTGCATCTCATTAACAGGTCACCTTGCAGTGGTATTGACTTCCAGGTTATCTTCCAGCCCGAGAAAGTTGTTGAGATACATAGGGTTATCTTTCAAGAGGAGTCCCCCTGCTCCCACACAACCAGCTAAATAGCCTACATCAGTAGTTGATCCTCATGGCTAGGATATTAGACAGGATGTTAGACATAGAATGTTGGATAGGTAGCACATCTTGAATTGAGGCGCTCTACTAAAGATAGACAACCTCATGACCATTATGAGCCCTCCATAAATTATGTATTGGTTACAAATGCAGGAGAACCTCTCACCTATGACGAGGTTATGAGTAGGGATGACAATCACTCTTGGGAGAGGGCTATGTAGTCTGAGATTGACTCCTTGCATAAGAGTCGTACGTGGGATTTGGTTTCTTTGCCTAGTGGCAAGAGGGCTTTGCCTTGCAAGTAGGTGTACAAGTTTAAAAGTACCCTTGGACACCCCACGCTAGTATACAAGGCCAAATTGGTAGCAAATAATTTTAAGTAGGAGCATGGTGTTGACTTTGATGAGGTCTTCTCTCCTGTGGTTAAGATGACCACCCTACGCTTAGTCTTGGCTTTGGTTGCACAGTTTGACTTGGACTTGTATCAGTTGGATGTTAAGACGACTTTCTTACATGGGGACTTGCATGATGAGATATACATGGAGTAGCCTAAGGGCTTTGTAGAGCCTGGCAGGAAACACCTAGTGTGCAGATTGAGGAAGAGTCTTTATGGCTTGAAGCAGGCACCTAGGGAATGGTGCCACAAATTTGATACATTTATGCAGCCACAGAGCTACAGCCATAGTGCCATGGACTTGTGCTTGTGCACGAAGAAAGCTCGTAATGGTTCATTACTGATGTTGGTACTTTATGTGGATGACATGCTTTTAGTAAGGAAAGCACATGATGAGCTAGATGCTCTTAAGGCTCAGCTCAAGAAGAGCTTTGAGATGAAAGATTTGGGATAGGCCTCTCATATACTTGGTATGCGCATTACATGTGACAGGTTTTAGGGACTACTCTATCTATGTCATAGAAGGAGTATATTCATAAACCTTGAGTGCTTCTCTATATGCAGGATGTGAAGACTATTGGCTATCCATTGCCTTCTCATGTGAAGGTATCATAGGCTGATTATCCACAAATAGATGAGCAGAGGGCCGAGATGGCTAAGATTCCCTATGCATCCGCAGTGGACAGTCTTATGTATGCTATAATAGCCACCTGTCTAGATATTGCATTTGCTATTGGTGTTGTGGCACTTTATATGGCTATACTTGGCAAGATGCATTGGGATGTTGTGAAGGGTATCATGAGGTACCTGAAGGGCATTGCTGATATGAGCATATGTTATGGCAGCCAGGGTATAGGAGTCATGGGATACATTGACTCTGACTATGCAAGACATACAGATAGTAGGAAGTCCACTTTTGTCTATGTGTTCACTTTTGCTAGAGGTGTTGTTTCATGGATGTCCAAGGTGTAGAAATACGCCAAGAATCCGGTCTTCCATATGAAGATGAAATACATTGAGGTGATGTATCACTTCATTCATGAGGTCATTGAGGATAGGTATGTTGACCTTGTCAAGATCTCAAGTGGCCAGAATCATGCTCTTGGGATAGGTTCATAGTGGACTACTTTGTTAGACATAAAGTGAAAGAACTTATATTCTCCTCCTCCATTGTATGTGGCTGCTCCTTGAACACCACATCACAGCTCGCTATGATCTTCTTTGCCTCTTGGTCATATAGATTGTAAGCCTTTTGCTCATCACTATAACCTAAGAAGATACATTTTGTGCCTTTTGGATTTAACTTGTTTCTCTTATCCTTTGGAACATGTGCACAACATTCACATCCAAAAGTTTTAAACTGTGAGATACATGGTTTCTTACCAAAATAGGCCTCATGAGGAGTTTTTCCCTAAAGAACCTTTGTGTAACTTCGATTGGGAATGTAAACTACAGTGTTAACAACTTTTGCTCAAAATCGGTTAGGTAATCCCTTGCCCTTAAGCATGCAGCTTGCCATTTTCACAATGGTGCAATTTTGATGTTCAACAACACAATTTTGCTGAGGTGTATGAGACATCTCTAATTGATGCTTAATCCCTTTACTCTTGCAAAAGTCTTCAAAATCCTTTGAGCTGAACTCACCACCACCATATGTTCTAAACTTCTTCACACTTTCCCCCATTTTCTCAATAAGTCTTAGCCATTCTTTAAACTTACCAAAAGGTTGAGCCTTATCACAAAGAAAGTACACCCACATCTTCCTACTATAGTCGTCGACGATTAATATAAAAAAAGAAGATCCTCCCAAGGCTTTTGCAGGCATTTTACTACATAAGTTAGTATGCATGAACTCAAGAGAATCCTTCACTCTGTTCTTGCTTTATTGTGGAAAAGCCTTTCTTTGTTGCTTGGCCATCATACAAGCTTCACATGGTTCCTTCATTTCAATTAATTACAGGTAGGTGAGTAACCATACCCTTGCTTATGCATCTCTTTCAATGATGCAAAACCAATGTGACCAAATCTTTCATGCCAAACTTTACTTGTGCCCACACCAATGGTGGTGGCTGTAAGAGCGCTTAGCTCATACATGTTGTTCCTCCTTTCTCCTTTGCCAACAACTTTGCTAGCACTGTTGATAATTTCTGCACTTGTCTTAGTGAACCTCACCTCATGGCCAAGATCAGTTTATGGAAGTAATTGATAGTTAGTAGATTTCTCTTAATCTCTAGAGCATACAACACATTTGAAAGATTCTTGAGTTCAGCATTTGCAGTAACAAAGGAAATAGTATTGTGTCCTTAGGAGGGCAATTTACATCATTCCCAATCGTCATAGTGATAGATTCTTTTGCAGAGGCTTCATTGAACTTTATAGACCTTTCTTGTTGATCATGTAATAAGAGGCACCACTATCTAGTACCCATTAGTTAGTGTTAGATATTTCTTGTGCCGAGGAACACACTTTCTCAAGGGTTATCATGAATATCTCTAACTCTGCTTCTGTCGACTGTCTCCTTCCCTTTAGTCTTCATGGTGACATTCTTTTCATCTGCCTTCTTGACACGACAATCTACAATTGCATGTCCTTTCTTCTTGCAGTAGAAGCACTATCCTTGAAACTTTTTTTTTTTACCACCCTTCTTATTTTTGTCAGCATTGGTTGTGGAATCACATTTGCCTTTCACATTGGCAGAGCGTTTGTAAAAGCTCATAAGAATCAAGGATAGTTGTGCATAAAGTTTTGTTTGTACCATCTAACTTGGCTTTGTTGAAGGTTGGTGGACAAATCCTCAATGTTTGAATTGTTGGTATAGCAACAACACCACCTGATGCGCCAACATTACTACTTGATGCAACAAACCCATGTGCTTTCACTATGAAGCTTAGATGGTGATCTAGACAGATGATAGGCGAAGAGCTTAGGGTAGCTAGAAGAACTCTGAAGGGGTGAAATATAGATTAACGATGGCTTTAGAGGGGTCTTCCTTTTGTAGTCCAAGAAGGTAGTTTGGCTAGCAAGTTCGACCATATTATGAACCTTCCCTAGTTGGCCGAGGAATATTCTAGGAAAGATTCCCTTTACTATCGGGTTGGGGGTGCTACGCCCAAACCCCAAAATAGGGGCCCTTAATAACTCCCACACCCCACAACTCAATGCATTGTGCCTTGAGTTGCTACTAACATAACTACTCCATCTAACCCAAAGGCTAGATCCACAAAGGTACCCACAGAGGTCACCTTCTTGCCATCCGATCACATACACCTCATTTGACATACAAGTCAAGACCCACCCAATGTCCATGCTCACACATGGCTTCTCCTCATAATGGGGGCCTTACAACTTCGAGCACCATGGATCATTGGTGGCACCTTAGGAGGGTGGGGCATTGAGCATATCTAACTGTATGAACACACACATATGAGGTGCAGAAAGATGAGAGATAGGAGGAAGAAAAAGAAGAGAGAGAAAATAAAAATGATAAGAGGGAGAAAGAGGACACACATTTACAAGACCACACAAATAGCCACATGTGTATTAACCACATATATACATATGTACACACATACATACACGTATATACATACATATGTGTAAACACACACACACACACACACACACACACACACACACACACACACACAAAGCGTAGGAAAAACGAGAAGAGGCAAAAAGGAAATAATGTGCTTATATGTATCATTCACACACATGCACACACACAGATTACATATTCATCATTAAATATTAAATAGTATTACATAAACTATACTTAATCTATATTCAATACATATATGCATAGTTAATAATTATATCACATATCAGTACTTAATTATTATGTATAATTATCATTTATTCATTATCTAGATTAACTATAATTAAGATGTATACACATTAGGTATATTTATTATCTATATTAGACATAAAATAATTAGGATGTATATATATAATTATAATGATATGCAATTATTGTATTTAATATAACAACAACAATAGATTTGATATAATTATATATTAAGTTGATAACATATATATTAAGTATAATTATTAATATATTATCATAATTAATTATGTGTTAACAATTAACTATTAATTAATAAATACATTAATGTATATATGTACAAGGTATTATGTATATATGGTAATATATAACTATACTTTATAATATTAATTATCCTAAAATTATTTTAACTAATAATTACTATGTATAATTATCTTTAATGTATGTTTGTATTAATGATGATTGTAATATACATATTATATTTGCTTTTATTTTATTGTATTGGTTTAAATAATAAAAAATAATTATCAATACATCAATTAATAATTAATAAAGTATGTATAATTATACTTCAAATAACGTATTATACGTATGTAATTATGTATATATATTATTAGTTATTAATTATGAGAGAGAGAGAGAGAGAGAGAGAGAGAGAGAGAGAGAGAGAGAGAGAGAGAGAGAGAGAGAGAGAGAGAGAGAGAGAGAGAGAGAGAGAGAGAGAGAGAGAGAGAGAGAGAGAGAGAGAGAGAGGGAGAGAGAGAGGGAGGGAGGGAGGGAGGGAGGGAGGGAGGGAGGGAGGGAGGGAGGAGGAGAAGAATTTCTTGATTTAGTGTATGGGTTGCCAAAATTGTATGATGTTGTAGATTTAATGTATGTGTAGATAACATGCATACCAAGATAGGATCAATGTGAATAGAAACCACCATTAAATGTATCTATCTTTGAGAAAGTTTGAGAAATGGTCATAAGAGTTCTTTGGAGACATAGTTTAGGTTTCATCATGTTAATGTTGGTCTTTCACTCCATATATATTAGTGATTGCTATATCCCCATATATTGCATTTTCATGCATTCAACATTGTATTAGTCTAAGTTGCCAAAGCTTTTGAAGTTTAGATTATGTTTCTTATATCAACCTCCCATAAATCCTCTTGCCACATGAAACACACTTTTAAACCTTGGTCCGAAGCTTTGAAAGAACATCGGCATGAAGCATTGAGAGAATCTAGGTGTGGAGTGCCTAGTTCCCATTAGCTACACCCTTCACCCTAAACTTATTTCTAATACTACATGTACTATCTATAATATTTTCATAAGAGCAAAAGCAACACATCATCCTAACTTTTATTTTTTCACGATAATATAATATTACAAATAATGTACCTTTGTGAGAGGGAAAAACATAATGAGATCTCATACAATCTCATTTTAGCTTGAGATGCATGGTAGTAATCGAAACCCATGTTTTTCATTTTCCTACATAAAAAAAGGAAAAAATTTAAACAAACAAAGATTAATTGAGTCTAGAGAGAGTAATACTGTTTAAAACAATCGTGGAACCCAATAACAAGATTTTTAGTCTAACTGAGGATTTCACTCGAGAAAATACCACCTACAACTGTCTATGGATAAAGATCGAGAAAATGGCAATTGCACAAGAAACTCTCATCACCTCATAGAGAAGGGAAAGTGTAATTTGTGGGAATGAAAGTGATTCTTGGAGTGAATATTCTAGCACCAATATTTGTACCTATAATTATATTAGCTTCTAAAACCTTACTACTAAAAGCCTTGTACATTAGCCTCATTCCATTCCACAGTCCTCTTGCAAGATTTAAGTTTTGAACGAATAATATGTGCATTGACCTTCAAGAGCAATATATGTGGCAAAAATCCACCTCTGAGATCAAGATAAGTCTCTATCAACTATACTATCAGCACTATAATGTTCCTCACGTCTCTTGGCATTAAATGCAATGCTTCTAAATTCAACTACTCCATCTTTACATTCCTTGGAGCAAGAATAGCCCTTTCAGCAAAGAAAGTTGCCTAATCATATCCCCCCTATATCACTATGATTTCTAGCAATGCAATCCTATTTGTAGTATCTGTTAGGGCAATACCATCTCCTATACCTTGAAGCCACCCAATGAGTTCTATATCCATAGAATCATCATTAGGACACACTTGCACGTTTTACATCAAATTTTAACTTTTTACATGCTACCACAAAGCTAAGCAATGGATTGATGCACTCACAATGTCCTTACAGCCTCCATGATCACAACAAGTAAGATCTATTAAAAATGAACTCTAAACAACATGATCTTTCCACCAAATGGTCAATTGTTGCTAGACATGATATCTCATAAACTCTTATCTAGGGCTTCTAAAGCATATCCACCTTTCTATCCTATGCCACCCACCTATCCTCCTCCTCAATCCATCCATCCATCTCATCATCCAAGCATGCATTTATGGATAAGACCTATTTCAATGGGTCTAACTTTACCACTTGATCCAATTCGATGCACCATGTCTTAGATTCCCAAGGCTTGTGGAAACTTGTATAGGGGCAAAAACCCCAACATCACCAATCCTAGAGAGTGTCTATGTCCCATAAGCAACAAAACCTTGAATTGGGAGAACCCATCCATCTATAAATAGATATGCTACCCACCATGCATCCCTAATCTCATTTTTGCAGATTGCAAGTGCCACATCCCAGTTTTCCACATCCAATTCGTAGAAGATATCACAGTTTGAGCTATTTTCCATTGTTGTCTATCATTGATGAGCACCTATTGTCTAGCCCATTCTAGCTATTGGTGACTATTTCCAACCTATTGCCCATTATAGATCTATTGCCTTTGCTACTATGCATCCCTCTACTGCTTCTAGCGAATGTCCTTAGTGTGTTGCTAGCTACCACAAGAAAGACCTATGTTTTGCTATTCATACTACAGTAAAACTTGCCATGTCAATCTGTAGCCTGTGTTTGGTTGCTACAGCTTGTTACCTAGTGCCTCAATGGGTAGTCCTATTTGACCAAGCATGCAAGGGAAAAGGGGTTGGTGACACCATTATTCAACACAATCCACACAAAAACATTAGCACTAATAGTATATATCAACAATTGAGACATATGTGTCCTAAAACCTGTAATGTGCATAAGCTCTACAAAAAAGGACCAGTCCAAATAATCAAAACTTTTTCCAAATCCTATTGCACTAATACCACCTTTTGATTGGAATGCTTGGCATATTCAATTCCCATATGCACATTCAACACATTATGCAAAATGTTTTTGCATTTGATGAATCCATATTGATTGGGGGTACACAATATCAAGGAGATGCTTATGGAGGTGGTTGGCCAACACTTTTAAGCAATTTTATACATTGACCCACATTTAAGAAGATGGGTCACCAATGTTTCAACATTGACAGAGAAGGCACTTCCACAATCAATTTAGTAACTCTCTCCTTCCATGATGCTGACATAACTCTTGTTTGCAAAACCTGTTGACACATAACAATCAAGGATTTCACCAAACGAGTGGCATAGATCTCAAAGAATTCATTAGTGAGGCCATCTCAACCCAGGCTTTAATCCATGGGTAAATACAATAAGATATCCACGATCTCATCCTTTCGAACATCACTCTCTAATGCAACCTGTATGTTAGATGAAACATGGTACTTAACTAAAGCATAAAAAGCTGAACAAGCCTCGAAAATTTGGTCAGAGGGGGTCGAAGCCAAGCTAGAAGATCCGGAAAATAGTTTCAGCACATATGAACAATGGATTGTGAATTTGTAGCTACGTGGCCCTTCGGCCCTCTGGATATGTTGGAGTCTACTATTAGGTAAGGAAATAATGTAAACCCCAAAAAATATTACAAGACTAGCAAGAGATGTTTTGTAAATTTTTCGTCAAAGATTTCAATTTCACTCACTCACTCACTCACACACACTCTCCATATATGTGTGTGAGAAGATGCTAATGGTGTATGTGTACTTGTGTGCATGCATTGACTGTGAATGCTAACTATGTCATTTGAATCTAGTCATAGAAATTGGGGCCATATTTGGCCAATCCTATTCATGTGAGAGAAGAGGTTAATTCTTTATGTGCTTGTGAGAGACCATGTATGTGTGTCTGAATGCTAGCCAAGGCCTTTTAATCCAATTTACAAAAATTGACATCCTTTCAATGCGATTCACAAAAAATAAAGGCACATATGTTCTACAACAATGTTAATTGATTTTGATGACACTGTGTAAGCCTGCATTACTCAATACTACAATATGCATCAACCACGAATTGTTGCATTTAAGTCATTGCGCACTTTTGCAAACAATAAGTATCGAATTGCATCTGCGTGACATAAACCTTGTTGGTTAATTACTACAAAGGCACACCATCCACTACATCACTATATGGAATCCTTGTATGCAATCCATCTTCTCCAATTGGAAAAAGCAATACATAAAAGATGTGGAAAAAGCACATCATTTACTGCACCCCACACACTAGCATGCCATCATCATTCTTAGGCATAATTGTAGCAATCTCATTTCTAACATTACTTATGGTTCTTGCATATCATTTTTGCAACAACGTCTCTCAAATGTGTGAGACTACACAATCCTTGTGTCCACACTCTGTAGTAATGTAGAGCAATGCATGCACAATTTCTTGAGGCTCCTAATAGAAAACACTTTAGGATCTCTAAACACCAGTGTATTCATCAAAGGATGGCTGTCTAACTCGAGAAGGTAATGCAAAATGGAGCTGAATCCTCCACTTTCTAGAAACAAGAAGGGATCATGCCACGCTATCTCTTCCAAAACTGCATTCACTCATTAGTGCTGATAGTATAATTGTTGCAAACAATACATTTATTTACTTTGTAGAGTATTTGAACACTCTTAATCTTGGAGGTGGCTTTTGGCCACATTTGTTTCTCTTGAAGGTCAACAACCTATTATTTTCCTTTGAAATTGAATCCTACAAGAGGGTTTCATAATGGAATGAGGTCGATATGCAAGGATTTCAATAGCAAGGTTTTAGATGTTGAGATGTACAAACATTACTGCTAAAGTATTCATTCCAAGAATAACGTTCATTCCCATGACCTTCCACTTTCCCTTTTCTATGAGGCAATGGAAGCTTCATGTCAGAATGAGACTTACAATGATTGTTAACAAGGCTCAAGGACAAACTTTGGCTTCAGTGGACCCTATCTTAAAAGCATGATCTTCAAGTATGGGTAGCTATTTATGGCTTTTCTAGAGTGAAATTTTTGAGTAGACTAAAGATCATACTGCAAAACAATGTTCATTATGTGGGTTTCAGTATTAATGTTATGTACAAAGAAGTCTTGTAAAGAGTGTAATCACATCTTGGTTCTTACAATTTGTGTCTCACTTAATTGTTTCAAACATTGTTGCTTTTTCTAAACTCATTTCATCTTTCTTTGTTTACTTTTTTTCCATTTGTTTTGTAGGAAAATGAAAACCCTAGTGTTCTGTTTTACTGCTGTGCATCGCAAGCCTAGACGAGATTGCAAAAGAAATTCCTAGCTTTGAGGTGTGGTTGAGTGCCTTGAGAGTCTTCCATTTGTTGAGACATTTGAAGGCCTCTTTATTGAGATTATATATGAGGGATATGTGGAATGTTATTATGTGGCACCCCCTATCTATGACCACATTGCCCAAGCTCACCCAAGGAGGATTCCTCCTTACTTGCAATGATGGGAGTGTCATGACTTATGTTTCTTGGTCGTGCTACATCAATTGCATATGGATATCAACCATGGTATTTTTTTGCCTTGATTCTAATGAGTTTTATTATTTATTACGTCTATAAAATGTACTCTTGCTAATGTTCTATTGTGTTGTTGCAATACATAGCATGTTTTATAAAGTTGTAATGTACAATAAAACTACTTCAAGGGAAGGTTCATGACCCATGCCCATGGAAATGAGAACACTTGCTGTACTTGATAGAGATACTTGCAAAAGAAAGTTATTTGAAGATCTAATGATACTTTGATGATTTGTTTTGTGCTCCATTTAGGTGTGGTGAATCTACATTGAAATTTTATTTTATTTCTTGCTCTCTCACAACGTACATTATTATATAGTTGTGGAAAAAGAATAAGAGAGGATGGTGTGTTGTTTTTGCTCTTCACAATTGTTAGAGATAGTATAGATATTGCAAGAAGTAAGTTTAGAGTTCAGGGTATAGATAATGGGAGAGAGAGAGAGAGAGAGAGAGAGAGAGAGAGAGAGAGAGAGAGAGAGAGAGAGAGAGAGAGAGAGAGAGAGAGAGAGAGAGAGAGAGAGAGAGAGAGAGAGAGAGAGAGAGAGAGAGAGAGAGAGAGAGAGAGAGAGAGAGAGAGAGAGAGAGAGAGAGAGAGAGAGAGAGAGAGAGAGAGAGAGAGAGAGAGAGATGTTAAGTACCATTGCTTTAAAGGTGCCCTATAGTGCAGAGCACTAGTTCTTTGTTTTAAAAAATGACATGTAATATGCAAAACATCCTAGTGTCAATTTGAAATGAAATGCAAACCAATGATAAAATAAGACTTGAACTTACATCTAGTGAAATATAGGCATGGCATGTTAAGTTGAGCTTTACCCCACAATTCAAGTCTCGGATTTGGGGGACATGCCTTTAAGGAATCATAGGGTTGTTCCCACCATATTAAAACCACACAAACATAGGTGCACACACACACACACACACACATACACACACACACACACACACACACACACACTCTCTCTCTCTCTCTCTCTCTCTCTAACATGTGAGTAAGAATGCAATATCATTGGCCCCCACAAAGATTAAGAGAGTGTGTCATTATTGGTCCTTTTACCCTAGGCACTTATTGCCATTTTCTTAGATGATGCTTCTAGCATGTTAATTGCTCAAAGGGTGTGTGGATGTGCCAAAATGGATGTGCGTGCACGCACACACACACACATCATTTTTTTTCTTTTTACAATGTTGGGTATGGAAAGGTTTGTACATCAAAACAATGGATTCAATAAATTTTTTGCTAGCTGCTAGATTAGATATTTTAGGGACATGAGGATGGCAACAACTTCTTGTTCTTTGGCTCAAAGTATTTCCTTATTTCCTTTCTTTAAGATGAAGAATTTGCGAGGTTCAAACACTCTACCGACTTTCTTCTTCAACTCTTATCCTCTCTTGCTTGAAAATCCACACATCAAAAGCATCTCTTAGTCTAGCAGCACACATTTAAAGGCTTGTCTTGAAAACTGTGGAGTTCCTCATGTTTCACATTGTCCACAAATACATACTTCTAATGTTGTTCTATAAGATAGGAAAAATTCTATTGGATTATCCTCTAACAAAAAGATAGGAAAAATTCTATTGGCTTCTGCTCTAACAAAATCTAATTCTAGGAGAATTCGTTAGCATGCATGGGTACCATAATCCTATACAGTTCTTTAAGGATGGTCCTAATTTTCTGGGCCAAATATAAAGAGGCGAGGTATCGTTTCTATTTCTTGCTTATACCTAACATAGATCCCATGTTCTTTTCCAATCCTTGCAACATGATCATTGTTTTAGATAGATTTGTGTATGATGAGACACATTAAGCATGACACTTTGGGGGGGTATAGTGGTGGCTAACTCAAACTCTTTAGACCATTAAATTTTTTTATATCACATGCTCCATATTCTATTTAGCTTGTTGATTATTTTAGTAGATTCTTTATACAAGTTTGAGATGGGTAGGAGATCACTCTTGTAGGGCCACCCAAAGTCATCAATTATTACTCGCATATCTACTTTAAAATTAGAATTAGAATCATGCCATGCCATTCTCCTAGCTTGAATGAAGTCTCTATCATTTGGATTCAATTTGTGCTGCTCCTCAAGTATGTCATCTTTCTTTCACCACATCTTGCCATAGCCCCATAAATATTTCCACCTTTGGAGTCATTTTCTATTTAGTTTAATTGCCATTATATACTCTTTCCTATTCATAGAAAGAATGAGGATGCTAAGCTAAATAGAGTCCAAGGGTGCTCACAACATTGCATTTGTTTTCTATTTTGAGAAGACCTCTTCTTTCCTAGTGGGTTCACACTTAGTGACCATGTGTGCATACGTTGTGGTACCTTTATACTAGTCTTTTATCATGTTATAGCCTTAGTTCTTTTGTGGTGAAGAAGAGGAAGAATATTTTGCCCCTATCTCTTTGTCATAGTCTTTTATCATGTTATAGACTTAGCTTTTTTGTGGTTTTGAAGAAGAAGAAGATTTCAGTCCTATCTCTTTGTGTTCTCAAGTCTCCATTACTTTTGTGTGTGCGTGCTCTTGGGTGCTTCACTTGTCTCCCCTCTTGTCTCTTTTCATCTAGCCAAATACTTTGGAGTTCTTAGCTTATATTTACTTTCCCATATAGGAGATGCAAAAGGTTTGAAGCTTCTCCCAAGCTATACAAAGCAAGAGTTTTTGAAATGCGGAGGCCTTATTTAGTAGGATGAAACCAAAGATTCCTTTGTCAAAATCAAATTGAAGGATCTTAAAGAGTCAAGGGTTTCTTGAAACCCATCTTTTGCATTCTCTTTGTTTAGTTTATAACCATTCTAAACATCTTTCCTTTGCACAAGAGTTTAGATATCCCTCTTTTTTCTTTTTTTTGGATAACCACTTGCGTGGTCTTTGCCAAAGATAATGTATTGCATGATGTAATGGTGTCTTTACACTTAAATTTATGCCAAATTTATTTATAGAACCATTGAAAGGCCTCTAATAAACTATTTTATTTGACTCTTTCTCTTCCATGTCTTATGTATTTGAATAATTTTATTCATGCTTGATAATATGATTTTTCCATACCTTGGATTGATAAGATAGATAGGCTTCCATATTGTTTAATGAAATATGGAGCACGGTTGTATAAAATATGTTATACAATTTAAAAAATAAAAAATTTAGTTTAAAATTTTATATGAATTAGATAATGAAAAATATAACAATGCTTCCTTACCATATAGTGAGTAAAGTATTGATTACCCCAAGCTTCTGTTGTTGTCTTTTTGAAAATGTTTAATTGGCCTTTGAAGTTTTTGAGATCATCATCATTTTTTCGATCCATTTTATCACAATAAAAAATATTATATCTGGTATTTTTCAAGATTTGAATTTTTTCTTTTGACAATGTTCATTATTAGTATGATTCTTAACTATATTATGTAGGGATTTTCATTGATCATATTTAATGATTGAGCCTCCATTTCTAGAGTTTACCTTGCCAAGTTTTCCATGAAAACCTAGGAACCTTCAAGCATTCACCCCACCAATAGATGGATTTTTGGGGACACAATTATCATCCTTGAACTTTTGAGGATCTAGTTCAATAACAACATTACCTCTATGCAAACCAATCGTAAATAAAACTTGCTCAATCTTTGTTATAACATCTTGTCTAGATAATAAGGGTTTTAGCTTCTAAGAAAACCATATATAAAGATGAATTATCTTTTTCATTGTTTTACAAAGTGCATGAAGTGTATATATGAGCATTGGCCAAAAGAATATCTAAAATTGGCTTGAAGTGTAGGTCTTTGAGATGCCTAAAGGGGACTCTATTCTAGTTGCTTGAGCTCAAATATGCAACTAGAGATATGAAATATAGATAGGAATATCTATAGTTTTCTCCTTTAGACACATTGTACATGCACTTGAGTATCATTCAGTTGCCAACTATGTGCCATTTAACTTTATAGTTTCCAAATCCCTCAACACATAAGTATTCTCCTACCTGTTAACTCTTAGTAATATTAGGTATTAAAGTTGGATAGAAAATCCAATATAGTATGTCAAAAACCTCTGTATCTACTTCAAAAGCTCCTAAATAACCATCAGATATTGTGTTTAGATTAAACACTATATAACATTGAATCATTGTGATGACTTGATGAAAGTACTTTACTTATTAAGGTTATGGAGACTCTTTCTAATTTTATACACTTTAAATTCTCAATTCCATCAAGTTTGATCATAAATCTAGCTACTCCTTATGCCTCTTCTAAGACAAATCATACAATCTAATCATAAAAAAATATAGGATAGATAGATCAAGAAAATTGTTGTTAATTTTTTTGAAAAGAACCTCTTTCTTCTTGCTCTTGAAGCTATCCTTGATATGGAAAGGCTCACTCAAAACTTCCATTACTTTACCATTAACTCTTTATGTAAAATTCTTCACCATAGATGGCATTGGAAGTAAAAATTTGTGTAGTTGACCTTGTTTAATATTTGGTTGCATTAGCTTAAAAATGTGTGTATATGCATCTTGACTAATAGTGACATTGTCCAAAGTATTTTGCACTAGCTCAAAATCCAAAGAATGATGCTTAATGAAAGAATCTAAGCATTGTCTCATTACTTTTTTAAATTTCTTCTTCTTAAGAATATCTTTTGAGATTGTTGAGGGAGAAAAGGTGATAATAAAATTGAGATGCCTCTGAAGCATCTCTATTACTTGCATTTTCTAAAGAAGAGGCCTAAACAAGATCAATGTCATAACTCAAATACTACTATAAGCAAAGCTGTTAGAGATGCGGGATCTAGAGCATGGCAAACTGCGGAAGCTATGGAGGATGGAAGATGAAGAGAGAACTCATGATGACATTGACAAAGAAGACAATTGTTATTACACAAGTGAATTAGGTTCCAAGATTGAGACTTGGACTCATAAGGACATTCTTGTGTAGTACTAACGATGACATAGACACTTGATAGAAAGAGACAAGTACTATTGCATTATCATCATATGAAAGTGATAGTTCAAGTACATCATTATATAGAGTTCTTTGGTAGCACTTAACATCCACTGTGCATATGGGATTTTGTCTCTCTTCTTAGAATGGACTGCATCTTCCTAGCCTAGCTGTTCCATATAAAGGGGCATACATAGGGTGTGATAGATTCTCAACACCCCTCCTCAATTACAACCTGAAAGTACAAAGTGTATAGAGGCTTTAGTGAGAGCAATGGAGATTTTATAAAAATAAAAATAAAAAAAAGTGACTAGCAAAATCGTGCGCATCGCGATCGCAGTCTACAGGCAGTAGACAGCACTTCGAACAAGAAGAGGAAGAAGGAGTGATCCGAAAGCCTTCCAAACAAGTGACTTGGGATTTTACCCCCCTTTTGGAGCCAATGCAACCATCAAATTTATGATCTGAGCATCAGATCACTGAGTCTTCTAAGAGCTCCTCCACTCTTGTTCTTAGCCTTATCCCCTCCTCTCTAATTCATTATTTATATGAGGCATGGAGAGGCACAAGAGAGCATAAGGAGACCCCGAAAGGCTGCAAGAGAGAGGGAGAGAGAGAGGATACCCCTCCAAGAGAGAGAGAGAGAGAGAGAGAGAGAGAGAGAGAGAGAGAAATAAGAGTTACCCTGAGAGGCTGCACAATTTTCCTCTATCTTGATTCTCAATTTAACCATCTTCTCTTACGCTCTCCCATCTCAAATCTATTTCACCTTCTTAATCTCTTGAGTCTACTTGCGGACGATGGCCCCCAAGCAAAGAATGTCACATGCGGATGGCAATCCTACAACTAGCAATGAAGCTTCGGGCGAAGGCATCACTGTTAATCCAATTGCGGTACTGGTCATAAGTAATGCATTTTCAAATTGATAGATGCTTTTTTAATGCTCGCAAGAGATACATTAGGCTCCGTACCTTGTGGTGCTAGAATAGGTCATTGAAAATGATAAATTACATCTCAAATATTCAAAGATGAAGTTTGTGAAGTGCTTGTATCAAAGGGAGTTAAATTGCACCTAGTTGCTATGTGATGAATCCATGCATAGCATAAGCAACATATGGGACACTAAAGTATTGAGCATCGATGAGTCTTTGATTAATCTTTACCGAGGATAATATTGTTTAAGGTTCGCAAATGCATATAGATGGTATATACATGGGAGAGATTATGTGAACTTTACATCGATAACATGCGACTCCTTGCCTTAGGAGAAAGGAAGATAAAGCCAAGATAAAATGTTGCATATTAGGGAAATGCTAAAAGATAATTGTCACTTAGAGAAGAGGCATAAATACTCTTGTTAGATTGATTAATTTACATTGGAATGATAGAACTTATGTCATGTATAGTATTGGAATCTCTAGCATATGCCTTAGGCTAAAGGAGGGAATATTAAGTAAATTCTACTCTTTGGTCCCAAGGGGGAGAGCAAATATGCGATGGAATTATTATCGCGTCTATTATTGTATTGTTTGAAAAAAATACAATTAGTTTTGATGGTTGATTGAACAACACCCTAAATGTTTTTCTTTCAATCAAGGGATTGTTGCAGTGTGATTTAGATAAATATTCCAAGGCTTGTGTTGATGGCAAATGCATGGCAAGGGTTTGTAATGGAAAGTGGGAATATTTTCCTAGAAGATGATATTAGGACTGATTGCTTTGATCGTGCTTGAATTTTAATTGGATTAATTAAGGAAGGATATTTTGCATGTGTGAATCATCTCCAAGATCGCACCACGGATTATCTCGAGAGGGCATTGCTCGATTCACAGGCCAATGGTCAAGTGGTGAAAAGGTCAACTACGGAAATTGCATCTCACTCTTAGACCGCTTGTGGGTCAGGTGGAGCTCTGGATACCCCTTGCCTGTCCAGAATGGAGTTGGAGATTCCCGTGAGCCCAACGTCTGGGACGTTGGAAGACCCTATTCTAGATACAGGATGGAAATTTCGTTGCCATGTGATTTGGACCGGGTACTTCTGTTGGACAGAAGGGATACATAATTCTCTTGTATGGACATGAGACAAAGATTAACTTAAGGATAAGTTAAGGAACTTGTTTGATAAAAGGACTGCTTGTTTTGTTTTTGTGTATGTGTTGTAAAATTACGTGAATGAACTCTGTGCCCTAAAAGGCTTAATTAATGAAGTTGATTTTAAATGTGGCACATAAATGTGGTAGGACCTAATTAGAAAACTAAAGCTATCAAGGGAAGCTGGTGGAAGGAATCCCCCGACGGGTCCGTCCTATGACTGGGTGGTCCTAGAGAACTAGGAGACTTCTCACAAGGATTTATAGTCAGATGACTTTAGATATTGTTAAGTTAGAACCCAATTCATGTCATTTTAGGGGACCGGAATGGGACTATGCCCTATGGGCAGAGAGGTTGAGTGGTGCATCCCTCTCATTTCCCATTCTCTTTGAGCCAAGTGCGGTATGGACCTGCTTCGGATTGAGTATCCCTGCGTAAAGTAGGATGTCCAAAACCCGACGCGCTAGAATGTTGTCAAGAGACCTTGACCCTAGGAACCTAGATTTCAGGTTGATCCTAGTGGGTTGGCCGTGAACATTCCGTTGCAAGGCGGATTTGGAAAACCCTAGGTGACAAATCCCGAAACATTCCATGGGAGTGCCGAGCAGTGACGCCTAGAATCATTTCTCGATGGACCGCTAAAACGTGCTTGGATAGTCGATAGGTGGGCACGTTACACATCATTTGTTATTTTTCAACACCCCCCCCTCAAATGATGAGTGCACTTGCTGGCTTTTGCCCCCGCACATGATAACATGGCCCGGGAGACTAGCTCATAGGCAGCCTAGTCAAGTTAAAGCTTGAGACTTTACATCTTTGGCAACGGTTTTTACAAAGCAAATTCACTATGGGAACAAATTCCTTAGAACAATCTATCAGAGTTGTTGATGGTATCAGAATCATCTTCTTTTTCTTCCTCATTCATGAATTGAATTTGGTGGTGGTCATTTTGCATCTGCTGTGCTCTTTTCTTGTGAAAACATTCACTGCTGGCAATATGGCCAGTCTTACCACAATAATGACATGTCATCCAACTCTTGTTGTCGGTGTTGAATCCTCAACCTCTTCCTTTGGGTCCAGTAGCTCCTTTGGTGTATAGGAGATTTTCCCTTGAGCTGGTCTCTTTTACATCTTTGCTTTTAAATTTTCTTTCTCCATCAAATAGTGAGCGCTCAATGTCTTTGAGTGAGATACTGGGAACATTACTTAGTGTTGAAACAAGGTTCTCATATGGTTCATGATTAACACTGGCAAGTAGCACTGCTATTGCCTCATCCTCATCAATGTTCTTTTTAAGAGTTGCTAGCTGAGTTTTAAGGCTCTTGAACTTATTGATGTGTATTGTCATAGATGAACTGTCTTTTACATCCAACTTATAAAACTACATAAGTAATTTTACCTTCAAGTTCTTTGCTTGTGTACCAAAGATCTTGTAAAGTTCTTCCCATGGCTTCTTTGCATCCTTGATGCCAGATATGTGGTGTAATACATCATCTAATAGACCTGAGGTAATAATACCTAGAGCTTTTTGTTCATCTTCTTCCATGCCTTTGTTTTAGGCCGGTCTTCTGCAACATCTTCTTTCTTGTCATCTACATCTTCTTCCTCATCTTCAAACAAGTCCCACAAGTCTTTCCGCATAAGATGGTACATGGTCTTCTCCTTCTAGGCATGAAAGCCTTCCCCATTAAACTTTGCTATTTGCTCAAGTTCTACCATTTTTGACCAACAACAATCAGCTTCAAATAACCATCAAAGAAGTTGTGTCTCAATGTGTCAAGAGACACAGGATGATTAGTGTTTAACAACATTGCATGAGTATCAAGGAGATACTATCTTGGAGCTCAATGTTGGGCATTGATGCTTAATCTTCTTCTTGTTGGCTTGGAGGAAAATCTTCCTGGAATATGAGTAGGTTTGATTGGCATAGGCTTCATTGAGGAGGAATAGTGAGAAAAAAAATCAAGTTTTAAAGCTTTAGCTATGGTTGCCAGTTAGGGTTCCAGGACAAGGGCCTAGTTTTTCACTCTTGTGGGATGTATACACCATTATTTTTGGAGGTTTTTTGATGAGACGAAAGCTTAGGTATTGGGCTTCAATTTCCCTATGATGGCCGCCTGGATTGCACCTTGCACTGTGCACAGAAACGTACAGACTGTCGTAGTATTCTAAACTGTGCCGTTTTTAGTAAATGCACAATGTCGTGTTCTACAGGGCATAATGTTGTCATTTGATGTGATAGCAGGGAGCGACTTAAGCTGAGAAGCAACTTTGTTGAAGAAAGCAAGAGCTAAAACAACCTGTATGATGAGATCTAAGTGCTCAACTAAAGGTAGGTGCAGTTTGGCTATGGTTGCCAGGCAGAGCAGTGAGAAGAAAGAGTAGGAAATGGGGTTCCAGATTTGTCCTGAGTCTTAAGAGCTAGATAGGAGTGAAATGAAGCTGGAGTAGTAGTGCCATGCCCGACTGTGTTCTGATACCATGTGAGAAAACATGGATCTAGAGCATAGCACAGACTATGGAGGACGAAAGTTGGTAACAATACTCATAATGACATAGACAAGAAGATAAACTATTGCTCAAGTGAATTAGGTTCCAAGATGTAGGCTTGGACTCATAAACACAATCTTGATCTGACCATGATAGAGACATATAATGAAGTACAAAGTACAAAATATCATTGCATTGAAAAGTGAACCAAGTACATGCCTTTATAGCTTTCCAGCTTCTCCACTCTCCTCACTGTACATATGGGATTCGGGACATTTGTTATTTTTCAACAAATAAAACCATACACCACTCAAAAGATAGGGCTTTTTGACAACTTAGACACAAGGATGAGCATCACACTCAATACAAGCTGAAAGACAACCACACCATAAAGTTGAAGAAAACTTGAAGAAGATGTATAAATGAAGCACGCCCTTACAAAGGATATTGAATTAGAGTTCTCCCACCCAATTGCTTTTGGAAAGGAAAAAGAGAAATGGGTTTTATTAAGGATATAAGTAAAAACAACAAAAGGTCTTGTATGTTTGAAAGAGCAAGAGATTTCTTGATGTAGAAAAGGAATTTTCAAAGATGAGAAGAATTGAAGCATATGAACAAGGAGTTATAGGCAAGGATAATTTGATAAACATCAAATGTTTATATAAATTCTTCTTTTTCTTTCACCACACCAAATTGATGATAAGTCAAGAAAACGGTTCTAAAATCTAAAATGCAATGTGGAAAGATTGGAAGACAATTGCAGCTTGAAACCATGTGGCACACAAGAGGCATGGGGGGATAGAGATGATAGAGATGTTGACTAGCCATGAGGATTAGAGGAGGTGGAGGAACTGGAGCCGTATGTATGTCAGGGATGACATAGGGGCCATCCTATAGTGGGCAAGAGAGAGGAAGTGGCGATGATGGATGAGTCGAGGCCAGAAGGGCATTGTTGTTGGAGGAGGGGGTGGCATTGCGAGGATGAGGATGAGAGGTGAAGCTATTAGGAGGTCCCGTGGTGGAGACAGATGAGATCTTTGGCCAACCTTGAGGATTTACTGGGATGCATCAATCGCTGAATGGGGAGGTGTGGAGATTGTGGCAAGTAGGTTATGAGCAGGTTATGTAGGGGAAGAAAGGACCATTGTGTGGAGCTTCCACTGGTTATGTAGACAATGCAAAGATTGGAGAGTCTTGGTGTGTCCACGTGAGCTTGCATATATGTCTAAGTGGAAAGAACCACTACGTGGCATGTTCAAGGTGTGAAATGGGAGTGGTAGGAAGGTTAGATGTTGAGGGTGAAGAGTTGAAACCCACAGCTGACTGATCTTCTTCTCTTGAATATATGTTTCAGGGATTTCCAAGAAGATGCTACCTCTCCATAAATCCTTTCCTCGTCTTTTTCATCTTTGTATCTTAAGATCATAGCTGAACTAAACTCCTCTTCTTGATCCTTGTAAATCTCTTCATGAGAATGCAATTGGAACTGAAGATCTTCTTGCTAACCAAATGCAAACTCATCCTCTTGCAAATCTTGCAGCCACCTCTTTCCTGACCACCTCACCAAATGAAGAGCACCCTGCCATGGCACATCAAGAAGCTTGAACCGCCCAAGAGAGGCTACAAAGAGCTTATTGACCATGAAAACATGCAAAGAAAACTCTCCTTCTCACTAAGAGTCCATGTCCTCAAAACACACAAGAGAGAGGCACACAAGAAATTGGGAAATTCTTCCATCCTCACCTCTTCCTCTTCCTCACTCTCCACTAGATTAGGAAATGAATCACAAGATAAAGAAACAAGAACAAGAAGGCAAGTGTTGTGCGAGAGAGAGAGAGAGAGAGAGAGAGAGAGAGAGAGAGAGAGAGAGAGAGAGAGAGAGAGAGAGAGAGAGAGAGAGAGAGAGAGAGAGAGAGAGAGAGAGAGAGAGAGAGAGAGAGAGAGAGAGAGAGAGAGAGAGAGAGAGAGAGAATAAATGGAGAAGATAAAGGAAGAGAGAGGATGTAACCACCTCAACCTCCCACCTCCCCAAATCACCCGACAAGCCTCATCCTTTTCCTTTCTTGATATATAAAATTGAACCTGCATACATCTTGGTTAAGGTCTAAAAACCTTTAATTTTGAGAATGGGACAAAAGGTGTTTGAACTTTCCTTTTCCTTCAACATTTTATAGTGTCAGCTTTGGACCCATATTTTTACATTGCTTCATATTTGATTTTTTTAAAGAGGTACAAAAGCAAAAGGTCAATTTACAAAGGATGACAACCCCACATGGGCTCGCGGCCATGAGCATCCATGGGACACACTGCCCTAATTGCTAATGTAGATATTGTGTTTGTAATGGAACGTAGTCCAAGGATTACCCTTCCTAACTCCTCAAAGGGAGATCCCACACATCTTGGTGTAGTACACCAACCTAATACAAGCATAAAGGAGGCACCTCTTTGGCTAAATGCCATGGCCCCCCTATAGCTCTCCTATACCGAGAGGATTGCCCCTCGATGCGCTGCTCTAACATAAAGAACATACGAACAATCTCCACTCTTATATATTTTGAACGATCCAGGAGATTTGATATTTCCTTACCAAGCTTGCCCCAAGAAACCATTCATCCACCCTACAGCTCAGGTTTCCTTACACACTCCATGTAGGTCATTGTTTGGAAACCAATTGCAATGTATCCATGTTGGATACCATATAATGCTCAATGCAAGTGTGGATGACCATTGTGCTCAAGCATTTTATAATTAAAAACTAGCTAGGTGAAGTGAAAAAAGAACCCTTTAAAGATTTTCCAACTAATCATACATGCGGCTATGATAGAGACTAGCATTGAATTTCTTCATGCTACTAGTCTCCTTAACTCAAATTATAAATTATAGTCCATCCTATATGTTATGCATAGACAAATAGAGAAGAATTTGAATCATTTTCAGCAACTAAACACTATGTTGAGCACATTTTGATGCCTCTATTTGCACAAATTACTTGGTTATCGGCTCTTTCTTCTAAAAAATTGTAGAATCAAAAAGTGGAGTGGAATATGGGTCTTTTGGGGATGGAACACTACCAACTATAAATTGTATTCCTTGCATTTTGCTTTCCAAGTTCTTGATACGAACAATCAGGTCATCAAATTTACTTTCCATTGACTTGTTAAGAATGTGTATATCCCCAAGGATCCCTTCATTCATGCTGCTTAACTCCTTTGATAGTTGTTGGTATCTATTAGAGCCTTGAGATACATGAAACTCTACATTTTCAGGATAACTATGCTAAGAATTAATAGCTCTAGTACCATCAACATCTTCTTGGTGCCGATTTAATCCAAGATTGGGTCCATTTGACTTAGATTGATAGGTCCTAACATCCTCATTAATTATCTCCATGATTTGGTATTTTCTTTTGTTCTTGGCCATCTTGAATACAAATCTATCTGTAGTGACCAATAGTTACAAAAACCATAATAACTTTTGATTAGAGTGTCCAAACGAGGTGATTTCTATATTGAGATCTTGGCAATAAAGTCCCCTATCCGCCTATGATAATCAATTTTTGTTAGAATCACTAACCACATTTAGTTTTCTGCCCAAAACTATTCAAGTACCGATTTCCGTTAGAATCACTTTTATTACTAATCCTAGTACTAGATTTAGTTGTCTATCCAAAACTATTCAGGTGCCTATCTAAAACTTATTTACACATGTAAGTCCACCTATAAGTGTTCTTTCTTGTGTCAAACCTATGATAACACCGAATTCCACTTGCAGGGTACATGTATGACTTGTAGTACCATTCCAAAAGGGCAGAAATACCTGCAAGTACCTATATAAGTCTAAAATACCTATTTAATATTCTTTGATTATCTTTGTTTGGCTGAAATCCACCTATAGAGGATGAAAACCACCTAGTGTGCATGTACAAAATCTATCATACCCCTATAAACTGCATTAAATGTCCTATTTTGTCCTTTGTAAGGTGGATGATATGATCTTGTATGATGTGTAATAATGTTGAGGTAAAATAGGATCATTGTAGGGATGCAGAATAACACCCAAACTCAATGCCACAGTACCTTCTTTAGTCCTCCACCATGTTGTACGTGTGTAAGAGATAAAACGGTGAGATGACGGGCATCTGTGTGGGTTTTGAGACTTGGGGGGTATGCAAATTTCCTCCCCAAGTTGGGTTGTGCATTCTTTCAGGATCTTTGATATGCGAGGAAGAGTCACCTCTCTTTTGGCTCACAACTCACCCAATATCCATTTTTCCTTGTGGGCATTTTGACATGGCAATTGCATGCTAAACTAATCAAAGAGTAGTGATATGTAGGTGCAAAAATAATTTTGCATGCAAGTAGAAATAGGAAATGGATTGAAATGGAACGAAAGGGGTAGGGATTTTACCCTTTTGTAGTGACTCACTTAATTACAAACGTTTTTCCACTTACCAACTACATGCTTTTCTCATGAGATACATCAATGGATCGACCAACCAAGAGGGTCAACTTTAGAATTCAAATGACATCTATAAAATCAATGCATAATCCCAATGGAACACATTTTTCATTTCAATGGAGTGGAAAATGAAGGTTTGGAATATAATCACAAGCAATCTTTTATGTGGTGTCCATGATGATATTCAATAGTAGACTACTCTTGATATCTCTTTTAGCAATAGGATAGGCTGAACAAATGGATAAAAGAGAGATTAAAATAGTATGGGAGTTAAAGGTATCTCTCATAGTTGTTGAAGATAGATGCTAAAGCTCAAATTGTCAATCCAACACTTGATTAGTCATTGCTCCATAAACGTCCCTTGTTGTAGACGATCAAGACTAATCAAATCTTAGGGAGGCCAGTCATCAATATATGTATGTATCATGTGGGTTCAATATAAGAAAATTTTAAAATACAAAATTTACACATTTTTTACATAGAGAAGGGTCCCATATAAAGGGGTTACTTACAGATTGAATAGAAAAGGGTTATGTTTAATTAAGGGAAAATTCATAGATAATGATATTTATAAATAGGCCTTAAATGCATGTGATATAGAGGGTATACATATAGCGAATTACATGGGAATCAAATTCATTGACTTAAAAGGGTGAAACCTTGACTAAGGACCTTCAATGATTGCTGGTCGAACATCTAATTCCTTGATACAAGCTTTATTGATGAAGAGAAATACAAAATTTGACATAACTATTAAATAATGCATGCTATCCCTATTTCAAGAAAGTAAGAATTCCAAAGATCCCTTCATGGATCAACAATGTTGGCCAAGAATGAGTTGTTGGAGCTTCTCCTTACATCTAGAAAGTGAAATAAAACAAAAGTCCCATGAATAGAACCATAATGGACCAAGGTTTTAGAAGAAATTTATGGTACCTTATTGTAATGAGGTTCAAAGAAGAGTAATTCAATCAATCTTGATGTTGTGGTAAAATGCTTATTGAATCTTGAAGGTACAATGAAGGGAGTGATCATTGAAGTAATTCAATTCTTCCAAAAGCCCTTGAAATAGACAAGATTTGACCAAAATCTCTGCTAAGACTCATGCTGCCCTATTTTATCATAGAGAAATTGGAGAAGAACTTCAAATGATTTGAAGACAATGCTTCAATCTTCAACCATTGATGTGAATGTTGAAGATTCAAGAGGGTAACTAGGAAGAGGTTGAGCCAAAAGCCCTTTCAAATGACAAAAATTAAACTAAAGAATGATTGTTGTACTTAAACTCCATGTCTAGGGTTTTTGAAGCTTTATAAAAGCTCAAGAAGGAAAGAAATCTTGTCCAATGCTTCAAAAAGGATAGATGTAAGAGGAATAGAAATCTTATTTAAGCTTTAGCCAAGCTTTAATGGAGATACAAGTTGATATCTTGTGTAATTTTAGCAATAGAATGGAACCATCTTTGCACAAGGGCTTGAGAATACCTTCAATAATGCTTGTCTAATATTACACTTGCTCAATCAAGTAATTTTGAGCCTTAGCATACCACGAAGAAATTAACAATAGAGTTGTGCTAAGGAAGAGATCATTCAAGAGATGAGGCAACATAAATTTTGGGGTCTATTTCTACCACATTAGCTAATGAAACCTCCTCAAATCAATGCTCAAACTTGCTACTGCAAATAAATGTTAAGAAGAAGACTCAAGAGGACTTTGAAAGTGAAAGGGTCATGATTGAAGGATATGAGGTCTAAAGATTTGTGGAGGTTAAAAGAGCTCGAAGAGGAAGAGAAAAGCAAGGGTTTCTTGAAAAGTAACCAAGGTTCTAGTCTCCTCTTAACTCCTTGAGTGCCATTTTGTTAAGGTTACATCAAATTTAGTCCCCTGGTCATGACATGCTAAAACAACATCTCGACCACCATTTCTTACACAATCTTGTTCAATAGTCTCCCAAATGGTCACAATTAAGAATGAGAAAGCATATTTAGCCATAGTTATGATTGGACTACACCCTATGACCAAGATATAACTCCATAGCCAAAGAAATTCAAAATAGACTTAGAAAATATGAAATCCATGAACAAGATTGTCATAGCCTATGATCTAATAAGTAATCTAAATTATTACACCATGGAAATTGATAAAAGTGGCAAGGAACTCACCCCTTGCAATTATGGAGCACAATGCTCACCCCTTGGCTATGGTGGGAGGTCCACATAAGGAAGCCCCAAGATAAATATTTGATTATTAGTGAAAAGGATAGTGGACATGTGTTTCCTATAGCTTTATATATCCCCCCTTCTATACCATTGAGTCCTATGCTTCATTATACTAAAATAGTTGATTTTTGCTAGTATACTTTCATATCTTTCTCCAGTGAGTGGATGTTCTATCGACAATCTTGTAGTTTTTGCAACAATTCATCTCTACATTTTGTTAATAAGTGATTCTCCAATCTAAGAACATTCTTCTCTACAACAAGATTAAGTGTATGGCCTAAAAACCCATTATAACCATCACTAATAAACCTCATCAATGAAGAGCTATTATAAAAAGGAGGAGTTTGATAGGATCTCTAGGGTAAACCTTCCATCCAACCAAAGATCGAGATTTTTCTTTCCTTGAAACACATTTTTCATGGACTCTAAAACATTGTTTTATTTTGTTCTTTTCTTGATTGGTTATACTCACATTCTAGCTCAATGTGAAGATGATAGAGAGCTCTTTTACCAATGCTACAGAAATCAGTGGATGATTGATCCATAGCTAAGGATGTGATCTACAATTTGAGTAGGAATACTATGTGAATTCAAAAAAGAAGAAGAATGAGAAAGTAACTAGCAAAAGGAGAAGAAGAAAGAAAGAAGAGAATGAGAATGGAGTGAGGTAACCAAATGTCAACAAAGTTCAAATTGAATATTCACTTTCGCTTCTATCAAGAGAAGGTAGGATCACCATTAAGTCACTCATTCTCATCTTTATCTGCCATACATTTCTAGGTTTGATGCAAGCCATAAGAATATTATGGTAATTACTTTTTAATAATTTTAGATATGTCTATTTATCAAAATATAAAATCTTTAAAAATTCACAAGTATTTTTTATTTTTAAAAATACTTTCTCTCTCTAGGATCTCTTACATGGCATTTTTGAGACCTCAATCTCCCCTAATGACTCCCTTTAGGCTTAGGTCATTTAAATTCCAACTATCTCCTCGATCAAAAAATCATCCATAAGAATCTTAGGAATTATTGCCATGGAAGAGGTATCCTTATAAATCTAAACATGCGATGGAAGATTTGGGTTATTACATGAAAATCCTCATTTTTGTGATGGCATTAAACGAGAGTCCATATTGATTAATGGTAGGTATTTTCCATTTTTGTGAGTTTGTGGGTGTTTGCACTGGTCCTTTGTATTTTTCCTTTTATCATTTGATTCCTAGGGAAAATTTTACTAGATGCAAGATAAATGTAACCATTGAGATTTTATGTTTACCTCTTACCCAATAGCCCAACATGCTAGGTCTAGAGTTGGGCTTGTAGTATATACGAATGAAGTTTACACACACGGTCACGTGAGAAGATCCACTATATGTTTTAGCATAGAGTTGAATACCACAATATTTCACTAACATATTGGCCAACCTAGTTCTATTAATGAGCTCCTTAAAGTTTTTCAATAATCAAAATTTAGGGTTACCTATGCCCCACATGGTATAGGTTGTAGGTCATACTTCCTACACTATATGAATGTAAAGACAATCTTGACTTTGTTTCTAGGGTCATTGATAAGTGAAAGCAACTGAGCCCTACAATATATGACTATAAAGACAACCTTGACTTTGTTTCTAGGTCATTTATTAGTGAAGGAAATTAAGTGTCTATGATATGTGTCAATGGGGCCACCGTCTTCTACCATCTACACATTTTCAATCATAGTGTCATGCATTATATTAAAAAAAGAAACAATGCATTTAGGAGGAGAAATTCAAATTCAATTTGATCCCTATTATTTTACTTTTATAGAAAACCAATATGAGTTATTTGACAATCTCTCCTACAAGAGAGAAAATAGTACTTTCATGTAATGCTTTTATTTTCTAGTATTCCACATTATTTGATTTGTTTTAATTTTTGGTTTGTTCCAACTATCCCCCCTCTTAACAACAATGGAAAGCTTCTTAATTGGAGTTTAGTGGTGTAAGATCTTCATGTATATGTATTAAAATGAAGGTGAGGATTTATTACATACGTATACAAAGTGGGTCGTCTTATTCATGAATTTATTGGTATTGTGGTATCCTTGGAGAGTCAGTATTAGATCTTGGCAAGGGTATCCACATCAAAGGGCTAGAATGGGCCCTCCAGTTAGCTTGTGATATGTAGTTCTTCTTCAAGCCAAATCTTGTCCAATGGGGATTGTTGCTCTAGTCTCAATGGGTAGGTCAAGTTGCAAGTGATTAGAATTATATGAAGTAAGATACCATTGTAGTGGGTGGAATCATGCTACAAGTTTGTGGCATGTTGTTGCTCTGCAATGGTCATAAGTTAATTGTCATTGTTAGGTAATGTTGAGATGATGGTTATAATGGGTGGTTAGGATGGAATATCAAGAATCACATTTATGTTGGAGCTCGGTCAATGTGACTAAATCTTGAACTTTATGATTAGCGCCCAATAGGAAATTTGCCACATTGCTTTTTTACTCTTTATTGAGAGCATATTCTATGTGTCCTATTGAATACCTGTGCTATTTTTATGAAATGTGTTGGTTGTTTTGCCATGTGGTCTGCCAATAGGAAATGAGCTCCAACCATTTGGTATTTGGCAATTCCTAAGTTGATAATCTCATAGACTCTAGCAAGCATTTCAAACATATTTAACTAGCAAAGAAATCGACTATTGGAGGGCCAACTTGCTCAACCAGTGATGTGGACATTAAATATATAGACTAGCAACCCTCCCATAAATAGAAACAACCACAAAATCGAGGACAAAGCACACATGCGTATGGATCTGCCATTGATCTCAAAATTGAAAAGAAACCATAAATCTCACTTTTAATAATGAACAAATTCGTCATCTTCATCATCTTTATCCATAGCTTCAACCATTATGCACAAAAGAAAGAGCAATAATTTATGCATAAAAGACAAAGGAGAGAGAAATATTGACACCATCCAAAAAGAGAATGTTTGTGTCTAGGAAGAAAGGAGAAAAAGAGGCACATAATCAGCTGTGCACTCCACCCCACCTTTTCCCCAAAAGACACACAACCCTGTATATTTTTATTATTTCTTTGATTTTTTTAATACATTTGTATTCGTAAGGCTTTAGCCTTTACATTTTAATTCTTTTTAACCTTTTGCAAATGCATGCACATACACTTTTGTGTATACCATTTATTAATAATGGATGTGGATGTGGATGTGGCCCCCTCATATCTCTATCTCTTTTTGGTGATTTTGCAACAACTTAGTATTATTCTCTTTACAAAATATGAAAATATGATGTATGCTTGGATTCTTTTGTGCCTTGTTTTTGTGATTATTTAGGCTCATCATATTCCTCCCACATTGAAATATGAAGCGTCCTCGCGAACCTTGTCAAAGAAGAATCACTGTCTAACACAACACTTCCAAAATTGTTAGTAAAACAACTTCAATGGCAAGGCCTAGCCATGATAGGGTATGGGACTCCAAATTCATAACCACCAGAGTAAGGGAACTCCTACCTCAAACACTCCCACACTGAAAACTTGTATACTTGTTGAATGATAGGGTTTTGTCTTCAATAAGGGATCACAAGTACAACTCCTCCATCCCAATAAAGGGAAGAAACATGACTCCATCTTTATGTAGCTCAAAGGGCGAGGGAAGGAAGGGACTATTGTTGGTAAATGAGTCTTCTTAGGACCTCTAGAATTAAACTTTTGTCTCATCTTTTTAAGGCTAAGGAAAGACATCAATGGCATGAGGACAAGCATAGGGATGATATTCTATGTGAGATTGTTGTTTTTTTTTCTTTTTGGTTTTTAAAGAGGCTAATCTATGCTTATTATTCTCATTTTTTCTCTAGTAGGGATCAAAAGCAATATGGAAATAAGCCCTTTTAATGAGATTCTTTTAATGGTTACACTTAATGAGTTATCAATGTTTTCAGTGTTATGTTTTGGAAGATGATTTATATATATATATATATATATATATATATATATATATATATATATATATATATATATATATATATATATATATATATATATATATATATATATATATATATATAAAGATAAAACTTATCTTGTCTTTTGTCATGTGAGATAAGATGGGATGGAAAATTGGGGGTTGGGGTAATTGAATTGGTATAGGAAAATGAGAACGGGGATAGAGGAGGCACATGTTAGAGGATAAGATAGGGGAAGGGAAGGACGTAGGAACAAAGTTTTCTTCCCTTTGAGAAAGGGTGGTTTTGTGTATTGAAAAGATATATTAGAGCTTTTATTAAAAACATAGGAACAAAGTTTTCTTCCCTTTGAGAAAGGGTGGTTTAGTGTATTGAATAGATATATTAGAGCTTTTATTAAAAATGTAGGGTTAAGGAATGGGATGGGGTATTGTACAAAGGAAGGAAGGATAAGTCATGATGCTTGGTATGCAGGAGAACCGCCATGGCAAAGCAATTAGAAAGCACGCTTATTCTTGTTATCCCTCTCCTTGGTAGAGCTCTTGCTGGACTTCTTTACCATGCCAGTCTTTATTGGGTGGCTCTCGCGAATTGGTATTTATATCCTTTGCAACTACTTGCGCTTCTTGCCACTCTTCTTCTATCAAAACTTTCACGATCTCTTTTGCACTCACTGCTGTTGGATTTCTTCCTCAAGACTAAGGAAAGAACTTGCGGGTGTTGGAGAAGAGGCGTGGATGATGGGGAGGAACAAAATAGGGGAAGAACGACCCTATTGATATGCTTTCTTCTCATTCTTTTGTCGATTCTTGCCCTACTTCTTGTTGATTACACTTGTTAAGCGATTGTATGGGGAGAGGAAGGATGAGATGTTGTGCTACTTGTGGTAGTATATCAACCTCTTGAAAGTGATGCATTAGTATTGTGTTTTTTTTTCTTTCAGCATTTACCCAAACTATCCATCCATCAACAACATGTTAGCCTTGCTGGGTCATTACTTCTTCTAATTGTGGATGGAATAGGCTTAGATATGAAGGTTCTTCATGAGGAATTCAAGAAGGGCAGCTTGCACACATATTTGTCTTGCGTTTTGCTTAATTTCTTCTCCTTCATATCTTTTATCCTGGACTTGTGGTGTGTGGAAGGGGTAAAAAGGAGGCCACCATGGAGAGAAAGGAGGTACTGTTGCTGATGGAGGAGAAGAAAACATTCTAGACAATGATGAAGAAGATGAGGGGAAGAATTGTCCTACTACCATTGTTTTCTTCTTCTTTTGCTTCTTCTTCTTCTTCTTCTTCTAAGCATCCCTGTCAGAGAGAGAACTAGGGAGAGAGAAAGAGGAGAGAGAAGACTGTAGAAGAGAGAGAAAGACTGCAGGAAGAGAGAGAAGAAGAGTGACGAGGAGAGAGAAAGACTAGATTTAGAGAGAGAAAGACAGGAAAGAAGGGGAAGCCATAGAAGCTGTGAGCAAGAAGGGAGAGAAAGTCTGTAATTGTATTAATGTGTCAAAAAGATGTGAAAATTTACATCTTCTCTCCTTTTATACCAATGTCAGTGTGACATGGCATAATATCAATATTATTAACACTAATTTGTTATTCCCAGCTTCTTACAATCCATCCCTTCCCAAAAGTTTTTGTCCTAAAAAACAAACCTAGAAACAACTAGAAAGAAGATGGATAGAATAGAGTACTACTCTGTTTTACAACTTTACAAATGTGAGATGAATGAAAAATGACCACTACATGAGCTGAATTTGAAGAACGGAAGTAAGCCCCAACTATATACATGAATTAAAATACTTCAGAAGCAAATGGAGCCATAAAGTCTTCAACAAATAATCCCAGAACAAAGTAGATAGCTTGCTGAGTAAACAGTCCCTGCTGGACCAAATCTTCCATAACTTTTGATAGAATTGTCCAAACGAGATGTACCATATATCAAAACGAAGCTCTTGAAGAATACTTTAAACCCATATAGATAGCTTAATTCTGAAAATTAGCTACGATAAAAAATATTCTAAAACAGCGTGCTGTCCTGAACCAGTCTGCATCATTACTAGCTCCATAAGCAATAGGCTTCAACCACCAATGTCTCCCTGAAGTATGGATACTCATCCAATATAGAATCAGGTCTCCAAGAAGCCTCTTCAGATAGTAAACCTCTCCATTTAATCAAATATTCCACAATAGAACGTGATCGAAGCTTCTTTTCACGCTGACCTATAACAGCCTCTGGGATGTACTGAACAAGACCATCTTTATCAATGGGTGGCAGCTCATCAACTATATCCATTGGATCACCATAATAGGGCTTGAGCTGACTAACATGGAAGACGTTATGAATCTTTGTAGAAGAGGAAAGCTCTAGTTTGTATGCCAAATCTCCAATTCGCTTAAGGATCCTGTAAGGGCCATAAAACCTGTGGGCAAGCTTATTACTGGATCCATCTTTTAACGTAGAGTATTTGGATTTGGGCACCTTCAACAAAACCAGCTCTCCTTCTTGGAACTCTAAAGGCCTCCTCTTCTCATCAGCATACATCTTCATTTGATGTTGAGCCTTCCTTAGATTCACCTTACATTGCTGAAGAAGGGTCTGCATTCTTTCCAACTCCTCCTTCCCATGAGGATTGATCTTTTCATTAAAGATGACTGTGGGTAAGGGCACCTTGTAACCATACAAAGACTCAAAGGGTAAAACTCCTATGCTCGCATGAGTGGAATTGTTATAAGCAAACTCAGCCAAGTGTAACCAAGAATCCCATGAGGTTTGGACATCATAGCAAAAATGGCGAAGATAAGTCTCCAACCATTTATTAACTCTCTCTGTCTGTCCATCAGTTTGAGGATGATAAGCCGTTGATGGAGCCAACTTAGTGCCCATAGATGTAAATACCGCTTGCCAAAAGTTACTCATAAACTTTGAGTCCCTATCATGGACAATCACCTGCGATAATCCATGTAGTCTAAAAATATGCTCCATAAACTGGTTGGCCACTTGAGAAGCAATAAACTGAATCTTTGTTGGGATAAAATGAGCTGCTTTCGTGAGTCTGTCAACCTCCACATAAATACTATTCCACCCCTTCTTAGTAGTAGGTAAGCCAGTAATGAAATCCATAGTAATATGAGTCCATTTACCCGTAGGAATAGGCAATGGCTATAACAAACCTTCTGGCTTATGGGTGCCATCCTTATTTTGCTGATAAGGCATACACTTCATAATGAAGTCCTTGACATCTTTCCACAGTCCTTTCTAATAAAAGCTTTTGCTGATCCTGTCATAAGTCTTGAAAACTCCCAAGTGTCCAGCTAAAGGCGAAGAATGTAACTCCTCCATAATTTTCCGCTTAAAAGAAGAAGTAGAGGGAATAACAATCTTGCCTTTCCACCAAATAAGACCATTTTTAAGCTGGTAATGCGAGTTTTTTTCCATAAGACCTTGCTGTAATTTCTGAAAGATTTGGCTGAATCTCTCATCTAAAAGATAGGCCTCCTGTAGTTCTTCAATCCAGTCATTATGTAATTCTGTCATAGCTGACACTTTGCAGGCCCACATACGAGAAAGAGAATCAGCCACTATGTTATCTTTGCCCCTTGTATGAGTGATGTCAAAATCATAATTCTGTAATGTAGCTACCCAGTGACGTTGCTTTGGAGTGAGATTTGACTGAGTAAGGAAATACTTGAGTACCCGGTGATCACTATGTACTCTGAATCGGCTGCCATGTAAGTAATGGTGCCACTTCTTGATTGCATGCAGGAGAGCTAACATCTCCTGGTCGTAAACATTCATGGCCATCTCCTTATCTGTAAGCTTATGGCTCTCAAATGCAATTACTCCATGCTCCTGAAGCAAAACAGCCCCAATGTCATGGCCACTGGCATCACACTGTATAGTAAACTCTTTGGAGAAATCTGGGCATACTAAGATATGAGCAGAAGTAAGGAGTTCCTTTAACTGGTTGAAACTGCTATCTGCAAGAGCATCCCAAAAGAAAGCCTTCTTCTTCAACCTGTCAGTCAAAGGAGCTGCAATTGCCGCATAATGCTTTATAAATCGGCGATAGAATGAAGATAGACCAAGGAATCCTCTAAGGGAGGTAGTAGTAGTAGGCGTTGGCCAATCCCTTATGCATTGCACCTTCTTGGGATCAGCCTGTATTCCTTTTTCACTGACTATATGTCCCAAGTATTCCACTTCAGTCTGCATGAAAGAGCACTTCTTCTCCTTAGCAAAAAGCCTATGATGTCTCAACACATCAAAAACCCTCCTCATATGTGCCAAGTGATCCTGTAAAGTCTTGCTATAGATCAAAATGTCATCAAAGAACACCAAGACAAACTGAAAGAGGAAAGGTTGTAAGATCTTATTCATCAGGCTTTGAAAGGTAGCTGGAGCGTTTATAAGCCCAAATGGCATCACCAAGAAATGATAGAGCCCACGATCAGTCCTGAAAGCAGTCTTGACTTCATCACCCTCTCGCATGCGAATCTGATGATACCTTGATCTCAAATCAATCTTCGTGAAGAATCGAGCCCCCTTAAGCTCATCAAGCAAATCATCAATCCTAGGTATATGATACCTGTTCTTCACTGTTATCTTATTGAGATCCCTATAGTCAATGCACATTCTGAAAGATCCATCTTTCTTTTTGACTAGCAGGATTGGAGATGCGTAAGGTGAAGAACTTGGTTCAATGAATCCCATTTCAAGAAGTTCTTTGATTTGCTTGGCTACTTCCTCTCGTTCACACTTTGATAATCTGTAAGGTGGCTTATTGATTGTCTTTGAGTTGGGCTCCAAATCAATGGGGTGATCCACCGCTCTCTTAGGAGGCAATGAAGTAGGTAATTCAAACAAATCTCTATACTACTCAAGAAGAGCTATCAAGGCTGGATGGTTTGCTGAATTATTGGGCTGATCCTATGTTTCTTTGTTCAAATGCAAAACAAATATTTGTGAGCGCTTCTTGTACTCTCTTTTGAGTTGTTGAATGGTGATAAGCTGAAAATCAGATCTACTAGGAATTCCTTGTAAATGGATGAGCTGTCCATTGGAGATAAACTCCATATATAACTATGAGAAATCCATAGTGATCCTGCCTAGTATCATCAACCAATCACAACCAAGTACAATATCTATGGGCCCCATTTCCAGAGTGATCAGGTTTACTTTGGCTTCAAAATTTTCAGCCAAATGCAAAGAAACCTGTGGGCAAATCTGTGTGCTGATTTCTTCTTCACCATTAGCCACTTGTACTCTAATGGGCTGCTGTAAGTCTGTGGGAACACAATTTAACTTGTCCATGATGGACTTATTGACAAAACTATGAGTACTGCCACTGTCTATGAGGATGAACACTGGCTTTCCACATACGCTTCCCTTCATACGAAGTGTATTAGGTCTCTTAGATCCCGTCCAAGTATCCATAGAGATAGAAAAATTAGTGACAGCAAGCGACTCATCACAAGATCCACCAGGGTCAAACGGAACATTTCCACCTGGATCAAAAGGAAAAGAGTCGGCTAGATCATAAAAGTACTCCTGTCCAACTTCCTCCTCAAGATCTTCATTTTCAGTATTAATTGCCACTGCATTAGCTTCATCTATGTCATCTTCAAAGTCCTCAAAAACTAGCATACTCTGAAGCTTAGGCTTGACATTTTTGTATACACACTTTGAAGCATGATCAGGTGTATACTTTTCTCCACACTTGAAACATAAGCCCTTGTCCTTCCTCTCCTTGTAAAGATTCATGGGAATAGATTTGGGATTTGTATTAGCTGAAATGGACTTAGGCTTGTTGTCCCCCTGTTTGAATTCAACTTTTGAACTATTTGCTGTGCTGAAATTACTTTGAGGCCTAGAAGCATTAAATGGAGGATAAGTTGGTACACGTAAGCTCCCATTAGGCACATGATTGCTGCCATAAGTGTTACCAACTTGTCCCTGCTTTAAAACAGTCCTTGGCTGTCCATAACTAGGTTGAAATGAAGATTCTTTCCTATACTTTCTTCCATAGCACTCCGCAAGCTCAATAGCCTTGAAAAGTGAAGTAGGATTTTGTGCCATAACATCAGCTGATAAAGACGGTTCTAAACCATACATAAACTTGTGAAGCTTAGCCTCATCACTGATGCTTTCCACATACATGGTCAAGTTGAGGAATTGGTTTGTATACTCTCTTACACTTAGGCCCCTTTGTTCCAAACCATACCATCTCCGTGCTAACTTCTCTTTCTCAAGAGGCGAAACAAAGACTTCAGCTACATAAGTGCCTTGAAAGCTTCCCAATTCTCTACAAGTATATTCTCTTTCTTGATATACCTCCACTAAGTATGGGCAAATCCTTCTAGATGCAAGGAAGCAAAGTGAATCTTCATATCATCAGTTTTAGGATATATATCAAAGTAGGACTCCATCTTAGAGGTCCATTCCTCTAAATCAAACGGTGAAGATGACTGGCCATTAAATTTGGCTAAAACAATTTTGTCCTTAAACTCCCTTTCATGAAAGGGTTGCTGTCCCAAAATTGGCTGATCAAGATTGCCAACTATAGAGCCTCCAAATTGAGACGGAAATCTTCCGACAGGTGGCTGAGAATTACTATGTAATCTTCATGTTGGTAGAGCACCCCTAGAATTTTGAGTATGTAGTCCAAAAGCTTGAGTATTGACCCCATTCAAACTGCCCAAATAGTCATCATGCCTCTGTGAAGCTTCTCCTACTTCGTACTGACTATTTGGAATGCCTCTTCTTTCAATAATCCCATTTCCATGGCCATTTTGGTTAGATGGCTGAAGTGGGACTGAAGGGCCACTGTTTGAATAAGCCTTCTCATTAACTTCTGTTGATGCCATTTGCAACTGCATGAATTTAGAAATTTGTGCCATGAGTTGTTCATTGGATTCCACCAACTTATCAATAGAAGCCTTGGTCTGATCAGTAGATAGAACCATCTGCTCCATTCTTGACAAGATGGCCTCATGTCATTCCTGATGTCTTTGTTCATGGTGGGCACACAAAGTATTATTGAGTATACTGACTTCTCCTTGTTGTTGAAGCTCTTCAGGGTTCTCTTGAAGTGTACTATCCATCATGGAATCCCTGATTTGCTGAGCATAATCTTCATGGACCTTATTTTTGCCGTTATGTCCTGCCATATTAGTGCAGTCCTGCAGTACACCCTGTCAGAAAAACGGCTATAACTTTGGCTAGGAAGCTCCGATTTCAGAACTTTTTTGTGCAAATCGAAGCTAAGAATGCTCTCTTCGAGATGAGCTACAGCATGCTATAATAGGTTTAGAACAGAAAATTCTGTAGCTGGATTTCAGAGTCTGAACTGTCCAATCCTGCACCCTGTCTAGACCTGTAAGTGCCCTGTTTTGACCTGTAATGCAAGATAGTAACCCCAAATGGCTACCAAACCTAAAAAAGGGTATATAGGACCTGTGGATACCCTGTAGTACCTGCACCTATGCTTCAATAATAAATGGTGTACCTGTAACCACCTGTAAATACCCTGTAAGTGACCTGTAAATTCCCTGTTTTACCCTGTTTTGGTCTTGTGGGTACTTGAGTCCTTGGAAAGTCTTCAATCTTCAATCCTCCACTCGCTGTACCTATGTGAGGGATAAAATGGCATGACAGGCTCCCTACACGGGCTCCGAATCACCGGGAGGTGGGCAAAGTTCCCCCCGGGTCGGTTGGTTGCACCCCTTCGGGATCTTCGGTAGTGAGGGAGGGTCACCTCTCTTTTGTCCCACTATCTCCCCTGGTATCCACCTTTTTCCTCGGTGGGAATATCAACATGGTAGAGGCTAGTGTTCTAAGCAATCAGCATGATATGCATTTCTCCATTAAGCTTGAAGAATATGATGGATGTCAGCTTCAATCCCATTGATGCAAAAGTTCTTCATAATCCATCATAAATCCGTCATAAAGCTTGAAATCTCCATAGAATCAGTCCATACAAGCTCCAATATGATGAAATCCTTGAAGAATCAATGCTCCAGCCTTGCTTGAACACTTGAATATCAAAGATTCAAGCCCCTTGATGAAAAGCCCCAAAATAATCCTTCCATTTGAGCTCCAATGTCATGCACGGGCTAAAATCTCCTCAATATCTTCAATTTTGGAGTCTATCTAGCTTGTACTTAGCATTAGAGAAGCTTTGGAGGTTGGGGAAGTCCAAAATTTTAAGAAATTTGAGCTTTCAGGTCTGTGGCTATGGCTGCCCTGCTGTGTATTAGGGTTTGAGCAAGAGAATGGCTGATCAGGGTGCTTCTGTTTGGCTGAAGATTGTTGTCAACAAGTGCTTGATGAAGCCTTCAAGAACTATGATCAATGAGCTGAAGATCTGGAGCAAGCTGAGCAGGGAATTCAACGCATTTTTCGGCATATTTTTTGGGCTGTTGTCTGGCTGGTAATCTGCAGCATGCATCACTATGGTACTCCTCCTGAAGCTCATGCAACAAAGATCCTTTGCCCCATGCTTTGACAGTGAGAAATGTTCAGCAGAGAGAGGTATTTGGGAATTTCTTGACAGCCACCATGAAAGCTTCAGCCAAAAGCTTGAAGGAGAGAGAAGAGAAGCTCTCTTTTGAAAAGTAACTGTAGTTTAGCCTCTAACTAAGCCCGGTTAACCATCCTTTACCCTAGTTACCTCCATTTTTGCATGAAATTTGATGACGTCCAGCCATTTAAGCCATTATCTGCCATATCTGACCTTGGATATCTCCAGATGTAGTCTCTTACAAACTGTAAATATCCTGCAGCACTCCACTAGTCACTGTCTTGTACCATTTTTGTTTGAAATTGATTTTGAAATAGGAAAATGGGACTGAAAATGGAAGAAAAGAATGGATCAAAGACTCAAGCTCTGATACTACTTGTCAGAGAGAGAACTAGGGAGAGAGAAAGAGGAGAGAGAAGATTGCAGAAGAGAGAGAAAGATTGTAGGAAGAGAGAGAAGAAGAGTGACGAGGAGAGAGAAAGACTAGATTTAGAGAGAGAAAGACAGGAAAGAAGGGGAAGCCATAGAAGCTATGAGCAAGAAGGGAGAGAAAGTTTGTAATTGTATTAATGTGTCAAAAAGATGTGAAAAATTACATCTTTTCTCCTTTTATACCAATGTCAGTGTGACATGGCATAATATCAATATTATTAACACTAATTTGTTATTCCCAGCTTCTTACAATCCCTCCCCCACTAAAGCATTGGATTTGTCCCTGCTCACTTCAATGGAGCATGCCTCACTCCTAATGATGCATAGTCTTGCCACTGTGTCTGATAGATTAGCCACACCATCACTCACTCTCGACAGATTTGAGTTCATCCACAAGTTCTCCACTTTTGCATAGGTGTATCCCAACTTATACATATCAAAGGAATCTCTGACCTTTACTTTCACAAGCTCCACATTCTCATTGTAGAAGAAAAATTCAGAATCAAGGTAATCAGGATCATCAATGTTTGTGTTACCTGGGAAGCTCTTCCACACTTTCCACAACCAATCGATATTAGCATGATGTGTATAGAAGACTCGATCTCTTCCATTAGCATAGAGTATGCCCATGTCTTTCTTGCCAATTTGCTCCTAATCACCTTAAGATTATACTGAGCACTCTCATTGAACTGAAGCTTGATGGGGGGACCTGTCCTAATCAAGCACGCAGCCAATTGAAGGGAATCTCCTTGTTGGGGAGATTCAGGGGAAGGTGAAAATATTTGAGTTTGGGTGTAAGGATGGGATTCATGCGGGCAATAAACACCATCATCATCATCATGGGCACCATTATCATCATCATGATGGAGATAGTGTAGTTAGGGGGAATTATTGTAGGGAGGATATGAGGCAGCCACATCTTGCCTGAGAGAGTGGAGACCTTGTGCTAGGGTTTAGGGCTCATTGTGCGCACAAGAAAGATGCATTGATGCAACACACGCTTCACGAATTGAACGTGCGGCTTCAATGGAGGCCTGTTGATCCAACATTACACGAATCTCCCTCTCTCTTTCTTTCTCACAATCATTCCCTCTTTCCTTTATGCTACCTCTTTCCATTTCTTAAGATTGATTTGGAAGGGCTTGTGGTCTTGATGACCAAGAAGGTGGGAACAAGGCTATGGAGGAAGACACAAGAATTGCTGGGGATAGTCGATGGAGATGAGGTCATCATTTTAGATTTGGCCATTATCCTGTACCTCCTTTCACCTCCTCCTCATCCTAATCTCCCTTAGGTTGCAGTTTGTTGAGATTAGCTTCTTCCCTGGCTACGTATGCACCAAAATGAAAGCAACCCTCCCACGAACAAAAACAACCACAAAATCGAGGACAAAGCACAGAAAATCTATGTGTATGGCTCTGATCTCAAAATTGAAAAAAAACCATAAATCTCTCTTTTAATAATGAACAAACTTTTCATCTTCATCATCTTCATCCATAGCTTCAACCATTATGCACAAAAGAAAGAGCAATAATTTCTGCACAAAAGACAGAGGAGAGAGAAAGATTGGCACCATCCAAAAAGAGAATGTGTGTGTCTTGGAAGAAAGGAGAGAAAGAGGCACATAATCAGCCGTGCACTCCACCCCATCTTTTCCCCAAAAGACACACAACCCTTCATATTTTTATTATTTCTTTGATTTTTTTGATACATTTGCCTTTACATTTTAATTCTTTCTAACCTTTTGCAAATGCATGCATGTACACTTTCGTGTATACCATTTATTAATGATGGATGTGGATTTGGATGTGGCCCCCTCATATCTCTATTTCTTTTTGGTGATTTTGCAGCAACTTAGTATTATTCTCTTTACAAAAGATGAAAACATGATGCATGCTTGGATTCTTTTTGTGCCTTATTTTTGTGCTTATTTGGGTGTCATCATACACCTATACGACTTGCTTACAATGAGAGTTGCTAATCATAGGCTAAGGTTGTTTGACTAAAATATTGTGTTTACATGAGGTTCTTTGTCATGTGTTACAAGACATCAATTAGGGAAATTTTGAAGGGTTGACAAGTATGACTAGGCATTCATATGTAACAATTTCCTTCATAGTATCCTTATGCGGTGGGCAAGTATGACTAGGCATTCATATGTAACAATTTCCTTCATGGTATCCTTGTGCACTACAATTAGAGCCTTAGGTATCCATCATGTGGTGACACATTTTCTTGGGTAGTATGATCTACATCTCTTGGGCATATGTGGCCTTGATGAAGCTCTTGTGGTTTCTCCTTGCATTTAGTGTGCTATTGATGGTTAAGATGAGTGATCAACACTTGGATTACTTATTATAGGAAGTAGTTTCTTCTCTTGAGCCATTACTAGTTGGTGTATCAAGGCTTCTTTTTGGTTGCTAGATGCAGATGCTAGGGTGGATTTTGTTGATTGGGGGTATTTTCTACCTAGTTTTCCTTTGCTAAAGGTAGAGATAACTCCATTTGTAGGGGGGTTCAAGTGGATACATTCTTCTACATAGTCAATTTGGCACTTTATTTGAAATTTGAAAGGCCCACCTAGTAGAATGTGATGTCAAATTCTTCTCTATTAGAAAGAACGTAAAAGATACTTGGTATGGTTTTGATTTCTATGGATGTCATTAGCATACATTTACCAAATATTGAGTAGGATGGGTCTCCATACAAATTGAGTTTAGTGTCTAAGGGCATAAGGGAAGGTTGGCCTACATGGTCTCAAAACTTGCACATCAAGGTGTTGAAATTCGAGACTTTATCAATGAGACCATCTACTAGGACTTCCTTGTTAGCTATTAGTTTAAGTCAAAGATGGGACTCATACTTTGATGTTCTATGGCTTCATTGAGTTGTCATTTTGTTGCAAGGGATTCTATTGTATATTCTGATCACTAATGGCTTAATAGGCCCTAGATGTTGTTCATATTTTGGATGCCATGAGAGATAGTAATTCTTGATATGACTACCATTCAAGTGGCCAATCCCTTCCCTTATAAGGGTTTCTAGCTCCAGTTTCCTACTTTGATTGATAGCTTGAACTTGGTAAGGTCCTACTCCTCTAAAGTTTAACTTCTACTTGTGTCCCTTGAGAAAATAGAGAAGGCTGAGATCTCCTTGTCATTGTTGCACATGCTTATCAAACCAAGTTTTCATGTAGGTTTTTTCTACAATGAGATAATGAGTGGGTAAAAGCCAAGTCTCTATCAATAAATCTAGCTCAGTGAGGCAAACAAAGCTTTATCTTCTTCCCAGTATTCCGTGCTATTCCTATAGAGCTACATGAGCTTGTTGCTAATCAATTCATGTACTAAAAAATATATTCATTTTAATATGATGACCAATGTTTTATTAGTTGGCTCTACTGGGCCATTTGCCTATGGGTAGTATGGTGCCCACTTGTATTGAATGATAAGGAATGTGGAGAGATGGCGCTCCATTACTTTGTCAGTAAAGTGCATCCCTCTACATATAACTATTTCTATTGGGCATTTAAATCATTATATCACATTTTCACATAAGAACTTGTTGACCGTCATTCTTATATTGTTCTCTTGTGTTACTCTTGCCTTAATCCATTTTTTCATGTAATCAATGGGGACTATGATATAGCATGCTTGGGAATGTTGCATTGTAATGCTAATTGGTCCCATTAAGGGGAGCCCCTATTTTTCAAAGGGTTGATGGGTTGGAACTAACAGTAGCTCCATTTGGTCTTTCTTAATAGGCACACCTTTGTGCATTGGCACCCATCTCACTATGCTTAAAACATCATGCTATGTCCTCTCCTTGAATAGTTTCAGACACTAGAATTATTATTGTGGTACTTTTTGACTTGTGGAGGTGGTATCAAAGTGACCTCCAATTATTTCAGTGTATACCTCCTATAATAAATCCTCAAACTTGTGCTCACACATGCACCTTCTTAGTGAGTCCTCTTATCCTAGCCTCTAAAACCGTCCTATGATCGATTTTGGTAGGGTTTAATGTTAATGAGGAGGCGTGAGTTAGGATTTCTCTATTGGCCATTTAGGTGATATGTATTTTTTAATATAAAAGGTGAGTGGAAGGTGGAACTACGAGTGGAAACAAGAAGAGAGCAAGAGCTATGGAGGTTCAAGCAAGAAGAGAGAGACTAGTATGTGGGAATTCCAATAGTCACACTATGTGACCTACCTTTCCTTATTCTATTAGTCACTAAAAGAATAAAGAATAAAGTGAAAGTGATGGGCACTTGCCACTCTTAGTGTATAGGTGTGCAAGTCTATATACAACTAAATGTAAGCAGCTAGGGGCATGCGACCTTTAACCCCTAATAGCCTCCCACTTAAAGGAGAATGTGCCTTAGTCAGGAGTAAAAGAAAAAAACAAAAAGTACAACATGTACATAGAGTATAAGAAGATGAGGAAAGACATCATCTCACTTGAAGACTTTTACTGGTGGGTAGGATTTGTAGATTTGTAGGATCTTAACAAGCTTAGTGAACTTACTATCTACCATCTCTTTGATGAAGTTATAATGCATCTCAATGCGCTTTGACTTCACATGGAAGATCGGCTTATAGGACAAAACTGAATGGCACTCATAAAGTTTGAATGTATTGTAGGACTCATGGCCTAACCACGGGGCTCCTTACAAACCTCAATGGTTGCAATGTACTCTCCATCAGTAGTAGATAAGGTCATGTATTTCTATACCCTGGACATCTAAGAGATAACAACTCCATCATAGGTAAAGACATACCCAAAGGTGGACTTCCTACTGTTTGCACATCTTGCATAATGTGAGTTAGTGTATTCCAAAAGTCTTGTATCCTTGCTACCATAGCAAATGTATATATCTATAGTGCCTTTAAGATATCTCATGATACCCTTCACAATATTCCAAAGCCACCTACCATGGGTAACCATATAACGTGCCATAACTCCCACTACAATTCCTATGTCAAGACAACATAACATTGGCCATCTTAGCCTCTCATCATTTGATCACAAACAATTGGTATAACGAACCTTAACATGAGAAGGTAAAACATAGACGATGGGCTTACCATCTTGCATATGAAATCACTAAAGTACTTTGTAAATGTACTCCTTGAGTTGTGTTTTTAAGGCATGGAGCTTAGAATGAGGACTCCTAGATATAATCATCAACATAAAGTACCAATATAATAAGACTATCATCAGGGGTGCACTTCTTAGTTTATTTTCTTTCTTAGCCACACCCTATCTTAATTGCCACAAAAATGAGAGCATACATTTTATTAGATAATAAAATATATTTTGTTATGCAAAAGTAAGCAAGAGAATCACTTAAAATCATTCTCTTGTCTTCAAGCATGAATTTCGCCTCGAGAGACCTTTAGGAATTTGGAATGACCCTTCATCCATAAGAGGAGATGTCTGGTTTTGGTGAGAGACTTGAAGGCTATAAACAAACATCTCTTTGTCCTTTTTAATTGAGGGATACTTCTCCTCTAGTGTAACAATACCCTTTTGAAAACCTATTGAGAAATTTATCAAAAACCAAATCTAGAATACTACAAATACTTTTAGTAGCACATAAAATTTGTAAACTTCCAATCTGACATCTCCATGGAAATCATGGAGGGAATCCAAAGGTAAATTCTCTTCAATGTAAGGTAGAGGATGGCACTACTCCAATGTGATTCACATGAGTTTGAATTATAAAAAAGATAGATATTTCTAACAAATTTTCAATTCTAAAATTTTTTCTACTTCTCATGTGATAGTGTAAGCATAAGACCCCTTTAAAAAAAAAATCGAGATTAGACTAGATTGGACTTAGGACTTGCGACTATAATTGAAATATGCATCATGTTCTCTCCTAGAGGGCCCAAAACTTGTGGAGAAGCAATCAAAGTGCATTATGTGCATAAAAGAGGGCAATATGGGACTTGGATCCTAGGTTCATAGGGAGGCAATCTGATAGTGTGTTTTAGGTCCCATATTGCCCTCTTTGATTCACATAATGCACTTATATTGCTTCTCCACAAGTTTTGCACCCTCTATGAGTGGACATGATACGTAAGGATAACTTTTAAAAAATTTAAGTAAGGCATTACCTACAAGTGTTGGAATCTCTTTGAGTACATCATGCATAAGATAACTAAATGAAATTAGAGCAAGGCATACCTTAGGAGGACCAGTATGGTCATATCATTGATCTCCCTATCCTTCCCATGGAGGAATATGGTGACCTCTAGAGATATAGCAATGTACTTTGAGGTGTTGGAACCAGTCATCTAGAATCTCACTTAGCCTCCTTGGCCTCCTCCTCCTCCTACATCTCTCTCTCTCTCTCTCTCTCTCTCTCTCTCTCTCTCTCTCTCTCTCTCTCTCTCTCTCTCTCTCTCTCTCTCTCTCTCTCTCTCTCTCTCTCTCTCTCTCTCTCTCTCTCTCTCTCTCTCTTTACATTATCATCTTCCGTTGTTTACTCTTTTTCCCTTTGCATGTATCCTGGTGATTTCTAACGAATATTCAACATTTAATACACCTTCTTGTCAATTGTATGCGTTGGCACAAGAACCTTGTCAAACCTATACCTAAGTAGTGTTGCTATGTGCATGTTTATCATGGTAACCTTGTGAGCATGGGAAGCACAAACATGAATATTTTGAAGGAAGTCTATCAAGAAGTCCTCTGTAGACTCTTGAAGGCAAGCCAAAGCAGTTGATTGTCATGATATTGAACTAGTGCCTCATAGATATCCTTGACTAGCTTGAGAAAAGAGCTTTAGGTGTCAACAACAAGTGGAAAGATTTTTGTGCCTTTCTAACCTCCCTAAGGGCATTCAATAGCTGATTCATTCTCCTCTTGATAGGATTTTGGGCTTTTGCATGTACATTACTAGAAGGAACCTTGGAAGAAATTTTGGATATTTCCATTTTGTGGGCAAAGAATCCTTATTTTCCTTTATCAAAGTTTTTAGCTTCCGGAGCCTTGCCCTCAAAACTGATAGTACTAGAGCCTAGAGGGCAAGGAATCCTTATTTTCCTTTATCAAAGTTTTTAGCTTTCGGAGCCTTGATCTCAAAAGTGATAGTGCTAGAGCCTAGAGGTTCTCTCCTTTATTGGTGTCCTTTGAGCCTCTACTATATCCTTTTATGTCTCTTCTCCTTCTCTTGTAGCATGTAAGTATGTGCTTCGCTTAGTTAGGTGAGATCTTTGTTTTATGTCCTCTTATTTTGTACCATATAGAAGGTTTGCCTCTAATGGTCTTGCACCCTCTTGGATGGGTATGCTCTCGCCTTGTGCTATGTCCACTTAGTCCTTTCGAACATTTTGTGCTATCTATCATGCCCTTGCCATTGCTTGTACTACAGCTGTGGATATGGAAACACCAAGATGAGTTAAAATTATGAAATAATATAAGAAACAAGAGCATGGAGAAGCCTAAGATTTGAAACACAAAGCCTAAACCCTACAATATGCAAGGAGGAAATCCTCCTTGTATGCCCTAGGATTTGTGTTTACTACAAAGCAAAGGAAGCAAAAAACGAGGCATCAACAGGAAAAGCGCAATGCGAAAAAAAGGAAAAGGCGCCCTACAAGAGAGTGGGCCTGGAAGAAATCTAAAAGCATGCGAACAACCACAAGGAGTAAAAGACGCAACCATGGAAGCCGCAAAGCAAGAAGGCGCACCTTTAAATATGAAGGTGCAACCAAAATATCTGTAAAAGAGTGCCGGGCTCTCACCCACTTGTGCAAATTGTAAAGGTAGATGGGCGGTAGGAAAGAAGCTAGGAAGATAGGAGAACAATAGAAAAAAGGGCCTAGGCTATAGCCCTAGGCTATGGCCGGCCATGTAAAAAGGGGATGATTGCCTAAGGGAAAGAGGGTTTTGTATATAAGGTTCAAAAGTGAACGAGAGCTCATTCTTTGATGCGTAGTAAAGTGGATTCTTCTTCTTCTTCTTCTCTTATTCTCTTCTCTTGCTTACTTGTGAGTGCTTGAGGGAGGGAGTGTGAGTGAGTGAGGGATCTTGGAGGTGAAGCTCTCTACTATGATCTCCTCTCTTTTTCTTCTCTTCTCTTCTCTCGTCTCGCACATGGCTATGGAGGATGGAGCTTGGAGGAAGAGGCTGGAGGATGCTTGAGCTTGCATCACGAATTGTGGAGTTATTAGAGTGCTTGAGGGAGGAAGCAACTCAATCGGGCATCAATGTAAGCTCATTACACTCGTAGAGAGGGATAGCGCGTTGGCTATGTGAGAGGTAGCCATTAGTGCTCGCTTGAAATGCTCAAACAATAAGCGGTCAGTGGGTCTTGGCGGTTGATCGCCTCTACATTTTGGCTTCGTTGCCGGGACGAATTGATTCAAGCTTGAGCGCTTGTGTGCTTCAAATCAAGCATCGAAGTAAGGGTTTCATCCTCGAATCAGAGCTTGAGGTAGATAGGAGATTTAGGCATTTCAATTGTTGATGCAAGTAAGTATTTTGGGTTTTTGATGTGTAGATGAGTAGGCGCAACCATGGAAGCCACAAAGCAAGAAGGCGCACCTTTAAATATGAAGGTGCAGCCAAAATCTCTATAAAAGAGTGTCGTGCTCTCACCCACTCGTGCAAATTGTAAAGGTAGATGGACGGTAGAAAAGAAGCTAGGAAGATAGGAGAACAATAGAAAAAAGGGTCTAGGCTATGGCCCTAGGCTATGGCCGCCTATGTAAAAAGGGGATGATTGCCTAAGGGAAAGAGGGTTTTGTATATAAGGTTCAAAAGTGAATGAGAGCTCATTCTTTGGTGCATGGCAAAGTTGATTTTTCTTCTTCTTCTTCTTCTCTTATTCTCTTCTCTTGCTTACTTGTGAGTGCTTGAGGGAGGGAGTGTGAGTGAGTGAGGGATCTTGGAGGTGAAGCTCTCTACTATGATCTCCTCTCTTTTTCTTCTCTTCTCTTCTCTCGTCTCGCACATGGCTATGGAGGATGGAGCTTGGAGGAAGAGGCTTGAGGATGCTTGAGCTTGCATCACGAATTGTGGAGTTATTAGAGTGCTTGAGGGAGGAAGCAACTCAATCGGGCATCAAGGTAAGCTCACTACACTCATAGAGAGGGATAGCGTGTTGGCTATGTGAGAGGTAGCCATTAGTGCTCGCTTGAAATGCTCAAACAATAAGCGGCTAGTAGGTCTTGGCGGTTGATCACCTCTACATTTTGGCTTCGTTGCCGGGACAAATTGATTCAAGCTTGAGCGCTTGTGTGCTTCAAATCAAGCATCGAAGTAAGGGTTTCATCCCCGAATCAGAGCTTGAGGTAGATAGGAGATTTAGGCATTTCAATTGTTGATGCAAGTAAGTATTTTGGGTTTTTGATATGTAGACGAGTAGGCGCAACCATGGAAGCCATAAAGCAAGAAGGTGCACCTTTAAATATGAAGGTGCAGCCAAAATCTCTATAAAAGAGTGTCGGGCTCTCACCCACTCGTGCAAATTGTAAAGGTAGATGGACGGTAGAAAAGAAGCTAGGAAGATAGGAGAATAATAGAAAAAAGGGTCTAGGCTATGGCCCTAGGCTATGGCCGCCTATGTAAAAAGGGGATGATTGCCTAAGGGAAAGAGGGTTTTGTATATAAGGTTCAAAAGTGAATGAGAGCTCATTCTTTGGTGCATGGCAAATTTGATTTTCTTCTTCTTCTTCTTCTCTTATTCTCTTCTCTTGCTTACTTGTGAGTGCTTGAGGGAGGGAGTGTGAGTGAGTGAGGGATCTTGGAGGTAAAGCTCTCTACTATGATCCCTTCTCTTTTTCTTCTCTTCTCTTCTCTCGTCTCGCACATGGCTATGGAGGATGGAGCTTGGAGGAAGAGGCTTGAGGATGCTTGAGCTTGCATCACGAATTGTGGAGTTATTAGAGTGCTTGAGGGAGGAAGCAACTCAATCGGGCATCAATGTAAGCTCACTACACTCGTAGAGAGGGATAGCACGTTGGCTATGTGAGAGGTAGCCATTAGTGCTCGCTTGAAATGCTCAAACAATAAGCGGTCAGTGGGTCTTGGCGGTTGATCGCCTCTACATTTTGGCTTCGTTGCCGGGACGAATTGATTCAAGCTTGAGCGCTTGTGTGCTTCAAATCAAGCATCGAAGTAAGGGTTTCATCCCCGAATCAGAGCTTGAGGTAGATAGGAGATTTAGGCATTTCAATTGTTGATGCAAGTAAGTATTTTGGGTTTTTGATGTGTAGATGAGTAGGCGCAACCATGGAAGCCACAAAGCAAGAAGGCGCACCTTTAAATATGAAGGTGCAGCCAAAATCTCTATAAAAGAGTGTCGGGCTCTCACCCACTCGTGCAAATTGTAAAGGTAGATGGACGGTAGAAAAGAAGCTAGGAAGATAGGAGAACAATAGAAAAAAGGGTCTAGGCTATGGCCCTAGGCTATGGCCGCCTATGTAAAAAGGGGATGATTGCCTAAGGGAAAGAGGGTTTTGTATATAAGGTTCAAAAGTGAATGAGAGCTCATTCTTTGGTGCATGGCAAAGTTGATTTTTCTTCTTCTTCTTCTTCTCTTATTCTCTTCTCTTGCTTACTTGTGAGTGCTTGAGGGAGGGAGTGTGAGTGAGTGAGGGATCTTGGAGGTGAAGCTCTCTACTATGATCTCCTCTCTTTTTCTTCTCTTCTCTTCTCTCGTCTCACACATGGCTATGGAGGATGGAGCTTGGAGGAAGAGGCTTGAGGATGCTTGAGCTTGCATCACGAATTGTGGAGTTATTAGAGTGCTTGAGGGAGGAAACAACTCAATCGGGCATCAAGGTAAGCTCACTACACTCGTAGAGAGGGATAGCGTGTTGGCTATGTGAGAGGTAGCCATTAGTGCTCGCTTGAAATTCTCAAACAATAAGCGGCTAGTGGGTCTTGGCGGTTGATCGCCTCTACATTTTGGCTTCGTTGCCGGGATAAATTGATTCAAGCTTGAGCGCTTGTGTGCTTCAAATCAAGCATCGAAGTAAGGGTTTCATCCCTGAATCAGAGCTTGAGGTAGATAGGAGATTTAGGCATTTCAATTGCTGATGCAAGTAAGTATTTTGGGTTTTTGATGTGTAGATGAGTAGGCGCAACCATGGAAGCCACAAAGCAAGAAGGCGCACCTTTAAATATGAAGGTGCAGCCAAAATCTCTATAAAAGAGTGTCGGGCTCTCACCCACTCGTGCAAATTGTAAAGGTAGATGGACGGTAGAAAAGAAGCTAGGAAGATAGGAGAACAATAGAAAAAAGGGTCTAGGCTATGGCCCTAGGCTATGGCCGCCTATGTAAAAAGGGGATGATTGCCTAAGGGAAAGAGGGTTTTGTATATAAGGTTCAAAAGTGAATGAGAGCTCATTCTTTGGTGCATGGCAAAGTTGATTTTTCTTCTTCTTCTTCTTCTCTTATTCTCTTCTCTTGCTTACTTGTGAGTGCTTGAGGGAGGGAGTGTGAGTGAGTGAGGGATCTTGGAGGTGAAGCTCTCTACTATGATCTCTTCTCTTTTTCTTCTCTTCTCTTCTCTCGTCTCGCACATGGCTATGGAGGATGGAGCTTGGAGGAAGAGGCTTGAGGATGCTTGAGCTTGCATCACGAATTGTGGAGTTATTAGAGTGCTTGAGGGAGGAAGCAACTCAATCGGGCATCAATGTAAGCTCACTACACTCGTAGAGAGGGATAGCGCGTTGGCTATGTGAGAGGTAGCCATTAGTGCTCGCTTGAAATGCTCAAACAATAAGCGGTCAGTGGGTCTTGGCGGTTGATCGCCTCTACATTTTGGCTTCGTTGCCGGGACGAATTGATTCAAGCTTGAGCGCTTGTGTGCTTCAAATCAAGCATCGAAGTAAGGGTTTCATCCTCGAATCAGAGCTTGAGGTAGATAGGAGATTTAGGCATTTCAATCATCAATGTAAGTAAGTATTTTGGGTTTTTGATGTGTAGATGAGTAGGCGAAAGAAGTAGGAATATTGTCTTATAATTTTTGTTAGCATTTAGGTAGGATAGGAGCAAAATAGGGTGAGCACACAGTAGGGTCTTTGCTACTGTATAACAAGCTGAAACAAGGAAAAGAATATATTTCCAAGCCTAATGACTAAGGAGGATGAGTTAGGAGGTAAGGACGGAGTAAGGCAGGACCCTAAAACCCCAAGGATAAGAGAAAGGAGTGTGATTTTGCACATTGAGAGTGAAAGAGAGAGCTTGTGTGTGTGTGAGAGAGAGACATGCTAATCACAGAGGAGATCACGTGCCTTGATCCTAGTGTTTTCAATCGATTGTGTAAAAGCAGCCCTAACAACCTATGGCTAAGGGACCGACCTGACTTAGAGCTAGAAATAGACCTTTATGTGGTAATCCAGCCTTGATAAAGCATTGAGGGAGCAACATAGACCCCAGACAAATCCTTAGGAGTGACCAGAGATTGCCCTGAGAGCTATACTAGGTCGTAGACAAGCTAAGGGGGTAGCCACACCTGTAAGATTGTTTTGTTTTGTTTGCGCATCCCACATTGATTTCTTTTACATGAGTGCACCAAAAAGATAAAGATCTTGAATTTGCATCATGCACAATAAAGCACCTAGCACTAAGTGTACACAGATTGAGGATTGTTTTCAATAACAAGGAACACATTCAGATGCATTAACTCAAAGGAACCCACAAGTAGGAGGAGACCCCAAAGACATAAACGGGTGATGGAATCCCCAAAGGTAGGCCCAAGCGAAGAACACAGCCAAAAAAGTTGGACACAACAAGGGTATGAACTATCATGGAAGTGGATCTACCCGGCCTTATCAACATGATCGACCACTTGACAGAGTATGAAACTTTGGACATGGAAGAGGGCAGCTCAGAGGCTATAGAAACAATAAAGAGCTGGACCTAGGCGATTTTTTTGAGGCCATCCAATAGATATTGCACAAGTATGAGGTTCAAACCTGGCTAGAACACCATGGTAGACCTATAGAGGATGTCATAATAGACCTCGAGGAAGAGAGGAAGTTGGCTTGCAAGGCTCTGCGAGGCCTAGCTGTGTACAACCAGGACCAACAAACTAAGAGCTTGTGCCAGAGTTTGGAAATGCGAGAGATCCAGAGAGTGCTAGCCCTAGGAAGAAAAAATCGACCGAATAGCGAGAGAGTACTGGGGTTTGACCTTACACTAAGCGAGATTTTGATGAAGCGCCTTCTAGATAACACAACAGGCAGAGCAAAGCGCAGTAGCATTAGCAACATCACTACTAACAGGGCTAGGAGTTAACCAAGGTTCTAAGAGCCAATATAAAATCCATGTTGTGGCAAAGCAGCTAGACAAATACCAAGTGATCCGTACAGCTTTGTGGAGTAGTTCGAGCAAGTTTGCAAGGCCAATGACCTTACCGATCTTGCTCAATGATCCCAAGCTCTCGAACTGTGCTTAGGTGACAAAGACCGGACTTGGTACTTTGGATGCTGCAGAGCGTGCCGATTTCAATGGCTTGAAAAATCTATTCATCAAGAGATTTTCTGAACCTGGGTACTTTGACAACCTGCTAGTGCGACTCATGAACGTGAAGCAAAGAGAGAAAGAGGATATTTGAGATTACATGACCCAGGTGAGGAGCCTCTTCAAGAGAATCCCAATGGGCCAGATATCAACCGAAAGGGCGGTATCCACGGTGTTCATCAGCGGAATACAAAGTGAAGAGCTCTACAAAGCCTTGGCTAGCAACTCGAGCTTGCAGCGAGACACACTAGAAAGGGTCTTTGAGAAAGCTATTAGAGTGGATGACTAGCTCAAGGAAAGAAGCTCCAGGTGATTGAATCAAGAAGAGTCCAGTGCCAAGAGTTCCGAGAGGGCTTCGATGCCTAGTGAGAGAGCAGGCCCAAGCGCACAGGACAAAGGGAAGGGCACTGACTCGAGATAGGAGCTAGTAGAGATTAGGATGGACATAACCAAACTGTAGGAGATGATGAGACGACCAACACATCCACATGTTCAATGCATGCATTGTGGTGGGACCCACTTGCCAACTAAGTACCAGGACCGTAGGTGATGACCTTGCACTAATTGTGGTAGGTTCGGCCATTAGGCCATGCATTGTAGACCTCCTTGGAGACTCCCATACATGCAGCCTTACGGCTAACCCTACCTTGCGAATAGGGCACCAAACTTCTTTGGAAGGGTAGCCCCATTGTCTCTCATGGCACCTAATGATGCTAAGCCGCCCATCCTTGGGATGGAAATAAATCCATCAGGTATCCCTAGGCCACTAGGACCCTACATAACCCACCCATCAAGTGATACTCCAGTCCACTATGTGGACGAGCCTTATATAAACCCATACGTGTCGTATGATGAGGAATGGAATGCAGTAGGTAGAGGGAGAGGCAGGGGCCTAGGAGGGCAAACCCAAGAGCCAATTGTGTGTTGGACTTGTGGTCACCACCAATACATATTTCTTCACGCTGCCCCGAGAGGGAGCAAGCAAATAAAGATAAAGTAGACTTGAGATGTGCTGAGTGTGGAATTACTCACCTCTTTGTCAATTTCCCTAGGCATAGGCCATCCTCTAGTTCGGAAAATGAGCCATCGATTCCATTGGGGTTGTTCGGGATTAAGGCACTCGATGGGGAGGCCACACCTATCCCATTGCATGTCAGGACCCGTGCACAGACGAAGTAGGCCGGCATATTGTTGCCAGGGCCTAATAACCTTCGATTGGAAAGAAGAGCCGGAGATGAAGGAAGAAAAGACCAGACGACGCTAAGGTCGCCCTCAAAACTAAAAGCGCCACAACACTGCCGTTTGGAGGGAGAGTCATTGACGTAGAGGGAGGAATGTTAGCCCCATGGATGGTTGAAAAAGGAAGTGCTAAGGTTGGAGAGTACCCCAACCAAAAGCGTCGGAAGCCATCATGAAGGTAAAAGAGTGGGTGAAGGAGGCCCAGGAGCACCTAAGGGATGCTGAGCCCATACTAGAAGACAAGATCAACGATCTCTCAAGCATGAGCACACCAGTCTCTCTGCCACGACCAAGATCAAGAGAGCGATAGCACCACAAGCTGGGCCACCTAGACAAGGGCTAGATGCTTCGAGCCATCAAAACAGTCAAGATCATTGGCCAAGAAGCACAAACTTAGGAGAGACGCAAGTGACTAGCAACCTCCTCAATACACTAGTGACCACCCCTGTAACTCTAAGCTTAGGCAACCTACTTAGGTAGTATCCAACGCTATGGCTAGAGCTGAAGCAGTGGGTTGAGGAACCAAATGAGTCAATTACCACAAACTTTCCTGAGTACGACGCAGAAACTCAAATAATGAGTCTGACACTGCGTTCCATGCCTAAATCTTTGCACGTCAATGCCTTCTGGGAAGGCACAAAAAAGCATATAGTCCTGCCAGTCCTAGCTCTAGGGGATGTCACAAAAAAGGGAATTGTAGACATAGGGGTAGGAGTGAGTGTGCTAAGCCATGTAGTGCTCCAAACTTGGGGTAACCCACCGATTGAGACTGATAGGTTCAATGTCACTCTGGCTAATGGAATGAAGGTGAAACCGTGTGGAGTGTTGAAAAATTGACAAGTGAAGATTGCAAGAATCCAATTATTGATTGACTTTATAGTCATGAAGGGAGTGAACTACGACATCCTGCTAGGCCGACGTTAGATGCACAATGTGAGAGTTGTAGAAGAGTAGTGCAACGGTCTTATCTTCTTAGGCAATCGAACAGAAGCTGTAAGAGTAGAGATGGACACTTGGAAGACTATGCCAGTCGACCTAGATGCCATCTCCACCATGCTGAAGAGTGGCAGACAGACTAGGGGATCCTGTGGGGCCCTTACCAAGTATATCATGTGCCCTGAAGATGAGCGAGACATGATGGATGTTCTTGCTACCATCGACTTACCGTTCCGAGACACTGAGGAGTATGAACAAGACATCAGGGCAACTGGCAAGCTCAAGAACACACCCTTAATGCTAGTCTATATGATAGCTGGGAGCCTACATGGGAGACCCAGCCTTGTTGCATTCCAAGTCCCAAACAATAGACGAGAGTTCTTGGAGATCCTAGAGTACTTGACCGACAAGTTGATTGGCAATCTGCAACAAATCTTAAGCCACTCCAAGATGAGCCTGAATGGCAATGGTCCAAGGTACACGATTTAAAATTCAGGTACAATTGGGCCTTAGTCCTTGACCAAAAATAAAAGGTGCGTTAGAACTTGGAAAGTGATGAGCAACCGGACAAAGACAGCTTTGACGATGAGTATGAGTACTACTATTCCTTCAGTGATGAGAGTGAAGGGGAAATTGATACCATAGAATACGACATTGGGGGTTGTATAATCAAACAAATATGAATAGACTCCAGACCACACAAGCAGAGTGCCCTTAGAGTAGAGAAAGGAGCCAGATACAAGGGTTGCGATCGAACTTGGTTAGAGTACACGGGTGTAATAGACTACGAGTAGACATGTCTAACCCAATCGAGTGATGCACAACTGTTGCAAACAGGCTCACCTTCTGAGCTATGACCACCAGGAGAGAGCCCCTCTTCTAGCAAGGATGGAGAGTTCAATTCTAAATCGGAAGTCAACTTAGATAGTGACCCTGAAATACCTCAACCCCCCATGACTAGATGCACCAAGGGGGACCTACTAGTCTACCTAAGACGCTGATGGTTAAGGGAGGAACAACGGAAGCTGCCTAAAGAAACACAGACTGAAGAGCAATAAAAATAGCAAGACTTCCCAAAATGATTCACAAAGTTCAAAAAGGGAGATAGGGTGATAATCTTGATGGGAGCCAAACGACAGGGGCAAGCAAGCGAACCAATTGAGGGACCCGCCAAGGTCAAAGAGGTAAATTTAGCTAGGGAAGGGGAGACCCCATGACTTGTCTTTATAGCTGATGACTTGGCTAAGAAAGGTGAAGCAAGTCTTATTCCTCGCAGGAGTATATAGATGTCTTTGCTTGGTCCCTAGAAGAGCTCAAGGGGGTGGACCCGAGTGTGGTGACTCACAACATACCCATGACACCCGATGCAATGCCAGTCAAGCATAAACTATATCCCATGAATCCAAAGCATGCCCATGCTGTCAAGGAAGAAATTGACAAGCTAATGAGAGTAGGATTCATCTACAAAATTGAACACACAGATTGGGCTTCCCCCATAGTCATTGTATTAAAGAAGAATGGAAAGATTAGAGTGTGTGTCAATTACAAGAAGGTAAACCGCAGCTACAAAGAGAGATAACTACCATTGCTGTACACCGAGCATATGCTCGAGAGAGTGGATGGCAAAGAGGCCTACATTTTCCTGGATAGCTTCTCTGGATACAATCAGGTACAGGTGCATCCTAATGATAGGCATAAAATATCATTCACCATGGAATGGGGCCTCTTTGCCTACATAGTCATGCCTTTTGGGTTGACTAATGCACTAGGCACCTTCCAACGACGACTGATATGTACGATATTCAAAGATATGCGGAGGAAGGAGCTAGAGGTCTTCATGGATGACTTGTGTGTTCACTCTACTTGGCGAGAACACTTAGACAGATTTCGAGCGGTCTTTGAATGATGTTGACTATACCATCTCTCCTTGAACCCCTTGAAGTGCTAGTTTTGGGTGAAGCATGGATGTATCCTGGGATACATGGTGTCAAAGAATGGCATTGCCACAAATCTCTCAAAGGTCAAGGTCATTGTTGAACTTCCACCCCCAACTGATTTCAAGGGTGTTCAGTGCTCCTTGGGACACACACAGTATTATCGACGGTTTATGTTGAAATATGCATTGATTGCTAGATCTTTATACAAGCTGTTGATCATATTCGAAAGGAATGCCAAAGCACATATGAGGAGTTGAAAAAGGCTCTAACCACAACACCAATACTATGAGCTCCAGATTAGACACTCATGTTTCATGTATATCAACGCTTTGAAATTCATCATAGGAGCTATGTTGTGCCAACCTGGTGAACATAACCTGGACTACCTAGTGAGCTTTGCTAGCTGACAACTCACTGAGACTGAAACGAATTACTCAATGAGACAGAGAGAGAGAGGGCTTGGCCATGGTGTTTGCCATAAAACATTATCTTCTGGTTACGCCTTTTACTTTCTTTGTTGACCATCAAGCCTTGATGTATCTTGTTAACAAACCATGCGCTATAGGGCGCATTGCTAGATGGCTTCTTCTACTTTTGGAGTTTGATTTCTCGGTGTGGTGGAGCATAAAGGGAAGTAGCATTACATGGTTGATCATTTGTCTCGTATCCCTAGAGGAGAAGCAGTTGGACGAGGCATTGTGGATGAACTACCAGACAAGCATCTATTCCACTTATCCCGCGAAAAAGATTTGTTTAGAGCTGACTTGATGCCATATTGGGCAGATGACGTAGTTCAAGTACTTGAACACGGACTACCAAAACAACTGATAGAAAAAGCTCGACTCGGGCGGCTCATCCTAAAAATCCAATCCTATCAGTGATAGTTCGCCAACTTTACATGCTAGGGCAAGATGGGTTACTGCGTAGATGCGTGTGTGAGCATGAGATGCATGACGTGCTGACAGAGGCACATGACAGAATCACAGGAGGACATTTGAGCAGAGACGCAATAGCCAGCAAAGTGTTGTAGTCCTAGATGTGGTGGCCCACCCTCTTTCGAGATGCGGCACAATTTGTGAAGCACTGTAACGAGTGCCAAAGGACTAAAGTTCCGATTTGTAAGGATCGCATGGAGCTAACCCCAATTATCTCACGACAACCCTTTGAGAAATGGGGGATTGACTTCATCAGACCCATTAGTCATTTGGCACAGTATTCACCGACCAAATACATCATTGTGGCTATACTGATTATCTGACAAAATGGGCAGAAGCACAAGCTACGAGAAAGAATGACGCTCAAAGTTCCTATGGGAGCAAGTGATCTCATGATTTGGCTACCCCATCGAACTAGTTAGCAACCAAGGCATACACTTCATCAATGAAGTGATAGCTCACCTCCTATCCTCTTTCCTAATCATCCATTGAAAATCCTCGCCTTATTACCCCCAGGCAAATGGTCAAGCCAAATCCATAAATAAAATCTTGGTAAACGTCCTGACCAAAGTCATCTCTGCTTCACGTAGTTATTGGGATAACAAGCTGATGGCAGCCTTGTGGGCCTACCATACAACTTACAAGATGGCTGTGGGCAAACCCCCTTTAGGTTGACATATGGTACAGAGGCAGTTCTCCCCTTGGAATTATTCATACCAAGCCTTAAGATAGGCCTTCAAGAATGATGGGATGGGAAGGAGGCATGGGCAAAATGCTTGATTGAACTCGAACGCTTATCGAAAACCCAGCTTTTGGCCACTCATGTGCTAATATGTGAGAAGGCAAGATGAAAAAGCTGGTTTGACAAGTATGTCAAACAACGCAACTTCAAACAGGGTGACTTAGTACTGTTGTATTCAGCCAAAGGACATAAGCCAAAACTAAAGTTTCGGGGGCTCGGACCTTTTAAGGTTTGAACCATCAATTGAATTGGCAACGTAGAACTCAAAACCCTAGAGGGTGAGGGCATAGGCTTCTTCAATGGTAGCCGCATAAAGAGGTATTTTCCTCCCACGCACCCATTTCAACAGCCCCCAATGCCAGCACCCCTTGTCCACGTAGGAGTAGCCATTATCACTGAGATGGACAGTGAGGATGAGGAAGCAGTAGCACTAGCTTACCTAAGCATGACGGTCATTGCTAAGCACACATGCACCATCAATGCATTGATCGATGAGGGAGCTAATTTTAATGTCTTAACCCATGACCATTGGACCCAAATTGGCAAACCACAGTTGCAGCCCACTAATGCTAAGCTAACCCCTTATGGAGGCCAACCCTACACACTTTTGGAGAATGCAAGATCGTAGTCTCTATTGAGTCAGAGAGCCTATCAATCATCTTCTATGTATTGCCAAATACAAAGGATGCATGTCAAGAATTGTTGTTAGGGCACACTTTCAAGAAGCAAGTGCAATGCACCGTAGATTACAATCTGCAGCGTATTCACCTTGCCATTGGCAACACTCAAATCGTGTGACAACTTTTAGTAAGGGAAGCAAGGCTCCACCCAAGCCCACCATGCTATCGATAGAGCTACTTAGGACTGAGCCTAGGGAGGGGGGTCATGAGTCATCACGACCCACTCAGACTACAAAACCACCGCCAACTAAGGCCATCCCCAAAGACACCGAGCCCACACTTAAATGGGTGCCAAAGCACAAAAAATGACCTACTCATCGCCAGCAAACACATCCTTGCAAGGCTAACACATATCATTCAAACCCTAAGCGACCAATTTGATGCTATCGACATGGGTGCATGATCAAGCCATAATGGATCCCCAAAGATTTGTTGCGAGCCCAAAGTTACTAAGAAGGCAACACTTGGATATGGGTGCCCAAGAAGAGAGATCCTAGATGCATAGTCCAACCAAGGCCATCACTTGCCACCCCATCTCTAGGAAAGCCACACTCCTGCTTAGGCAATGAACACCCTGCAAACCCATACAGCAAAGGCTATAGAACCTACGATGGTTGCGATTAAAAAAACCCAACCAATCTATCAACCCAAATAGTCGTGTGATGCTCCAGAATCATCTAAGCTTGGAGAGCTTAGCACCTTAGTGGTTGCCCAAGCAGAGGGCCACCCATCATCTGTGTCATTGGAGCCACCCTCAGGTCTTCTTACAAGGGATGTTCGGTCCTAATGGTTGCCAAGGACCTTGCTACAAATATGCGAGATGACTTAGTGACCTACATCAAGCTCTTGGATAACACCTTTACCACATTTTCTAGGAGCTATGAAAGACTTGACCTCAGCTTGCTTGATGAACCCCTTGTTCTTTATAGGCTGCACTAGTCCACGAGTTGTTTTATGGGCGGCTCTTCCATGATGGCATCTTCTAGGTTCATGGTGTGCTTGAATGTGAACTGTTTGTAGCCCTTCATTTCTACTACCAAGTCAAACTTAGCTTACTCTTCCTCCATGAACGGAAGCTTGCTACCTTTATCTTGCCTTGCCATTTTAGGTTCATGTCATATATCATGGTTCACCATTAGCATTCTTAAGACATTTTCTTTCTAAAAAATAAACAGGAGTTGATCATGCTTTTATGGAAAGAAGAACATGCTTGGAGCATAAAAAGAGAATTTTTATTCAAGCAGTTCTATTCATTTCCAAAATTTTATGACACTTTTCCTTGATTTAACCTTACTTCACCTTACCTTGATTCCACCTTAGCCCCTCCCCCCTTGGGAATGAAAAGAATCCTTCCAAGGATTAGACATGGAAGAGGCAAGACATTGGAGCACAGTATGGTGCTATCTACTTTAGCATAAGCCAATTGTAGAAATCAGGGTTGTATTCCAAGTGGGCATCAAGATCGAGATTACAAGGACTAATGCATACTTGGGTAATGTAAGTTAGGACATCTGTTAGAAAATCACCCGAGTTGATGCAGCTAGCCACATGTAGCTTCTCTTCCATAAGGATGCAATCAATGTAAGGATGGGCCAAGGTGTGGTCATCTAGGTGTTTGTTTCAGGTGATGGCCAAGACCCTAAAAGATGTTAGTGCTACGTAAGTCGGATCATACACATTTGTTTTGATGGCACGTTACTACTCAGCATTAGTCATTATTTGGCAACCCCATTTCTCCCATTGGAGACGTAGAGTATGCCATTTTTTTAAGAACAATGAGTTAGAGTCAGCGAGGTGAGTGAGTTCCTTAACCTCAATGGATGACGCAGGTCTTTGGGGCTTGCAGTATGATGTTATTAGTCGTCTGATGATCGCTTGCTCTTTTGAGATTTCACCATTAGCGATCAACTCCTTTGAGACCTTGGGGGATGTGATGGTCATGAACTCGTATTCTTTCCAAGTGCAAGAAGTACGTAGAGAAGGTAGTCAACTACAAAAGGTGCGCATAATTTCTGAGAAGTACGTAGAGCAAGTAGTCAACTACAAAAGGTGTGGATAATTTCCGAGAAGCTTTAATGCCAAAAGGAACTCTGGCATGGGGACAATCAAGAAAGGGGAGGAAACCCACCAAGTAGAGGTGGAATTGAGCCTTGCAGTGGTGGAGAAGGCCCTAGGTTTGACTAGCAGGATAGAGTGACGCCCAAAGAGGGATGTGTATAGCATGATACAGATGGACAAGGTTGCCGTATGCACAATGGATGAGATAAGCTTATCGGACATCCCAAACCTTAAGATCAAGCTGCAAACAAAGATGGTCCATGCTCTCTTTTCCACTCAAAGATACAATGCCCTTATGAACAGAATTGGGGTGCCATTGTTGGAGAGCATCGTAGCGGGATTCCCAGATGAAATAGATTGGAACGCCTTCGTGAAAAAAACTATTGAAAGCTTATCGAAATCTTTGACAATTGGTAGAGCAGTGGCAAGAGGGGAATCCCTAGCCTCCACAGTAAGATCAACCGAAAGGAGTCCTCCTCCAAGGCATCCACCATAAGGTTAGGTGGAATCCTAACATCCATCATCTAGGAGGCCTCGAAAGACACAGAGGGAGGTGAAGAGGGAGTAGGGAAAACCCCTAACCGATTGCCTCACCACGAATAGGCACAGTCCAGTGAAAGGACTACAAGAGATAGGGAAGACTAGGAGACACAGTCCGCGTCCAAGGAGAGCCAAGGGTGCCAAAGAAGGAAACCCCATCAAAGGTACAAAAGGGGATGAAAGAAACAATGCCAAGGGAGGAAGGGACCGAATTGAGGAGGGTCCAAAAAGAGTCCAAGAGGGTCGAAGATGAGAGAAAGAGAAAAGCACATCAAGAGATAGAAGAGCTAAGGAGAAAGGAGGATGAAGACATGACGAAAGCCATGCACAGATATGTAGAGGAGACCCACGGCCCCAGAGAAATGGCCACCTTGAGTCCACAGCACGAAGGTGAACCAAGCAATAGCATTGAAGTAGCCCCAATTGTTGCAGGAAAGGGCAAGGCCTCGTTGCATCCCCTCCCATTGCCTCCCACACCTCAGACCACCACCACCACCTCCACAACACAGGAGACAACACCTGCCATGGACACCACTCAGCTCAAGTCCATGATGGAGTTCCTGGTCATGAAAGTACAAGAGATAGCGCCAGGGGGTAGGAGCCAAAAGGCTGGCTGCAACAAACGCCGAGTCAAGGCGAGACCCAAAATGGCAAAGGTTGGAAGCATCCACCACTACGACACCGCAAATGATGCCCCTGTGTCTACGGACTATGACGCCTACATAGTTGAACTCCTAGCCCAGCTAGAGAAGGCTAAGAAAGAGAAGAAGGCCGCAGCCATGGAACTAGAGGTCGAGAGAGAACTTGCCTCGACTCTACGACTAGAGATGAACGGCAAGCCATGGAGCATCAGAAGGAAATTCGAAACCTAAAAGAGCAACTCAATGCCAAAGAACAGAAGGCACAAGAGAACAAAGATGGCCTAAGGCAAAGGCTAGAGGATGAAGCCCATGACCTAGTGGTGGAGTAGTAGGACCGCGAGTTGCTCATCCAACAATACACTGAGCTCCAACAACGAATGGCACAGGTGGAAGCTATGCATGCCAAACTACAGGAGAGCTCGCAAGAAGGAGACTAGGCATTGGAAGAATGACACCAAGAACAGAGGATGCCCTGGTATTCTAGCTATGGTAGGCAATGGAGGAGCAAGGAAGGCTGGTGCGAGAGATAGGAGTTGTGCTGAAGGAAAGGGAAGAGGCCATAGAATAAGCGACCAAGAGCTTGCAGGACAACTTGCGAAACATCTAGCAGGAAGCGAAGGGACTAATGGCCATGACCATGATTGAAAGAAAATTGCACCTGGACGGAGCTAGAAAGCCAAGCGCAAACTACTGAAGATCTATCAGAAAGGCTCGTAGAGACCCACCATCACCTCTTTGTGGTTGATCAGGGTAAAATAATAGCTGAAGAGCAGCTGAAGGGCTAGGATAAAGAGAAGACCAAAATGTTGGAAGTATGGGATGAGTATCTAGGTGGTAATGATGCTATCTCAGGAGATGGAAAGGAGCAAGGAAGATGTGGAAGAGAAGGCACATCAGTGGGAGAGGCACAACTTTGAAAGAGTGCGAGGGTTGACAGAGCACCTGGCAGTGGGGCAGAGTGTGAGAGGGTGCTCGTAGAATCTAGAGCTAAGGCTACTGAAGCATGCTCCTACACGCAAAGGCAAGCCTTTTTGAGCATTGTGCTTCATGTCACACAAGCTGAAGGCAAGGATTCGGTGGAGAGAATGAAAAGGAAGTTGGAATTGACAACCAGAGCTTTAAGGTATGGCCTGCAAGAACACATATTCCCGACCAGGCATAACCAAGGAGCAACAATGCAGCTACTTGCGGCAAGCTGGCCTCTCCACCAATGAGCTCAGGGAACTTGGATTCGAGGAACAAGAGCAGCCCCATCCACCCGCAACCCAAGCCACTATGGAACAAGACACCGAGGAAGGGTTGCATGCATTTGAAGAATAATCACAAATTAGAGAGCCCAGCCCACCCTTGCTTGATCTACCCCTAGAAGAGCCAGAAGGTGTCCAGGTTCTTGAGCATGTTATTGCTACAAGAAGAAAGAGACGGGAACTTGTGGAGCAAGCTCGGCAAAGAGAGCGAGCATGGCCACACCAGCTTTCTAATGAGTCCATGCCACCATACAAGGATCACCATCTTGTTAATTGGCCGCAAGAGGAGCTGACCATGTGGCAACAATGGGAGCTCCAATCCCAACCCTTTGAGTTCTCCTTCCTCTACCCACAAGCCTTGGACCGAGTCTTACCCCTGGAGGTAGTGGAAAGGATCATTTGTTTGGGCAATACTCTAGCGAACTGATGGGTTGAGGAGCAGAGCATTGTAATCATGCAATGGAGGCAAGAACCCGTAGACTACTAGCAAGATAAGGTCTATTAGGTTCCCAAAGCTATCCGAGGTTATGAGGTGTAACCATAGTGGCGGAGGAGGATTTGGGACACCAATTTTGATGCATGGATGGCCTTCTATGAACAGCTATAGGAAGAACGGAATGATCTTATCTACATGTCTTACCCTCACAGACACTAATTGGATTACGATAGGGGGTGCATGGCAGGTATGACTTCTCAAAGATCTACAATGTCAATGCAACAACCCCCTAGGAATGCATGATCTTTAGAGCAAGGGACTTGCACCCATCCATCAACCGCTTCCTCAAGGATTTCTCTTCTTTCCCAAACCCTGCCTTCATAACTACTTGCAATTACCTTAGGACTATTAGGTTATTACTTAAACAAAAGCCTGCAGTCGAGAAAGCCCACCTTCCCCCACTCTTTTTTGACATTAACCTAGGAATAGATAGTTATGCTATAGCTAGGCTCACGATGAGGGCAACCCTACTTCCCTCATTTTGTATGAGGATTCTTGAAGACATGAGCGATAGCCACTTTACAAGGTGTAATCATCCTTTTTTGTCAACCACGCCTCTTAATGCAAAGGCTAACATCAAGGAATAACTGCAGAGCCGTGCCTTTTTGACTAAGTTTCGAAGACCACCTCGTGAATTGTCCAAGAAAGATTAGGGTGGAGCCTGAGAACACCCCTTGCATCCAAATGCTGGCTATAATAATCTATGTAAAAAAAAAGGGTGGAAATACTGAACCCCAAAATGCACCTTGAGCGCCACAATCACTACACCTAGGGTTGCCATACCTAGCCCTGTCCCCCATGACACATGCTTAGGGCACATCAAGGGCAGGGCATATCTAGCAAGGTACTTCTTGCCTATGGTTCCCTCGACCTGTCACCCTAATCCCCCTGCAGTGCACCTCCCTTAGGCACAAATGGGGTCCTCAAGTGTGGGACACCACTAAGGTCTTACTCAAGGTTAGACCCATCTCCGAGCCCAAGTTCGTTTAGTAAAGGCAGCACTGTTCCACAAACATGGGCACCACGCACTCCACGGTAAGGCAAAAACAACCCCAAGAAGTGCACCTTCTTTTCTTTCCAGGTACAAACACTGGCCCCGACCACCAACTTTAGAGGTCCCATAATCTCTATAGTGCACTCCCTATCTTATGCAACATGTCACCATGTAGGGACAACACAGCAAGGGGTGAACGCAATAGCCTCGGTCAAACGTGAATGAAGAAGCTTGTGTGGAACAGCCTAGGAGATAGCAGCCACGGAGGGCCACACGACAAATCTCTCCAACTATCTCTTCAATTTTCAAGATGGATCCGCATATCTACCTCTCTCCACTTAGGGATTTCTCCAAACTTTATCTTCAAGTCCAAAGGCATAAATCCCTCCAATACACCTTCCAACAACACTCATATCCAAACTCAAAATGCCACCTGGCTACCCTCGCAACACCGTCGCCAGTAATGCCATGGGATTAGCACTCAACTAGGAGGGGGGCAATGTTTACTGCAAAGTGAAGAAAGTGAAAAATGAGGCATGAAGTGGAAAAGTGCAAGGTGGAAAAAGGAAAAGGCACCCTACAAGAGAGTGGGCTCGGTAGAAATTTAAAAGCATGAGAACAACCACCAAGAGTGCAAGACACAACCATGGAAGCCGCAAAGCAAGAAGGCGCAACCAAAACCTCTGTAAAAGAGCGACGGGCTCTCACTCACCCATGCAAATTGTAAAGGTAGATGGGCGGTAGGAAAGAAGCTAGGAAGATAGGAAAACAATAGAAAAAAGGGCCTAGGCTATGGCCGGGCCATGTAAAAAGGGGATGACCACCCAAGGGAAAGAGGGTTTTGTATATCAGGTTCAAAAGTGAATGAGAGCTCATTCTTTGGTGAGTGGCAAAGTGGATTCTTCTTCTTCTTCTTCTTCTTCTCTTATTCTCTTATCTTTCTTACTTGTGAATGCTTGAGGGAGGGAGTGTGAGTGAGTGAGGGAGTGCGTGTGAGAGTGAGGGATCTTGGAGGTGAAGCTCTCTACTACAATCTCCTCTCTTCTTCTTCTCTTCTCTTCTCTCGTTTTGCTCGTGGCTATGGAGGAGCTTGGAGGAAGAGGCTTGATGATGCTTGAGCTTGCATCACGAATCGTGGAGTTATCGAAGTGTTTGAGGGAGGAAGCAACTCAATCAGGTATCAAGGTAAGCTCACTACATTTGTGGAGAGGGATAGCATGTTGGCTATGTGAGAGGTAGCCATTAGTGCTCGCTTGAAACGCTTGAACAATAAGCGGTCCGTGGGTCTTGGCGTTTGACACCTCTACATTTTGGATTCCCTACATTGGTAAAAAGCACTTGCGGGACATTAGCACACTTATCCAATTGCATCCTTTTATGCATTAGATTTTGGGTTCCCCATAATGGCAAGAAGTGCTTGAAAATCCTTAGTAGACAAGTATGCATACTTATGGATGTGTGGAGGGTTAGAGTAACAAGTTTGAAGGTTGAGGTGGAAGCTTGAAGGTTGTGAAAGTTGAAATGTCAACTCCTAGAGGAAGGTGGGGGCTTATAAGGGGAAGAAAAGGCTACTAGCGCATGAAGTTGAGTAAAAATAGTAAAAAGTAATTTAAAAAAAGTTTGGACCTAGATTTTATACATTTCATCTCACATGTGTGAGCAGTGCCATCCTGCTTGCCACATGGCATTTATATGTTGGGCTTTAGAGCTGAGATGACATGTGGTAAGTTGTGGGTGATGACACAGATGCATGATTGTGATCTTCTCAATTGACCATTTGGCATGCGTCAATCATATCATGAATCATGAGGAATCCATTGGCACATGTGCAATGTTGACATCATTCATGACCTCTAACAATACCTTTATAAAGTCACATAAGCCATGTTCATAAATCTTTGTCACACTTCCCTCTTGAGATTCCAATTCTTATACTAATCTTCTTGAAGCTATTCCCAACCTTGCAAGGTCAATTTTGTAAGTTTTTCCCATGTCTTGCATTTTATATGAACCTTGTGCTCTTGTGGGCCCATTGTGCCCATGAAGGTTGGAGGAGTGGCTCATTTTATTGATATTATCCAATGAAGGTAGAGTTATCCATAATAAGGAGTATTCCTTACCCAAACACTATGGCATGTAGGGAGGAAATCTGGGAATGTCAAATTGCCTCCATGCATATTGTAGGGTTGGAGTCAAGGAATGATCATTTTGGGGTTGATTCCATACTCCTTTTTGCCTTAGTTTTCCTAGAAAAGTAATATTTGACCAAATAGAGCTTGTGAAACATTAGTACACTTGAATTAGTTTTTGGACTTGTGAACTCTAACCTCATTGGGATGCCTTTGCTCCCTTTGACACAAAGAACCTTGCTATTGTGATTGGTATTATATCTTGTATGACCCCCTTGGCATTAGCAAGGTAAAAACACACTCTCAAGGTATCATAACTCTAGGATGTTCCTCTCTCATAAAACTACTTTTGAGACCCTCTTCCTCCAAGCAAGATAGACCTCTTAACACATTAGTAAAGGCAATTACTTGGCACGTGGACTTTTGAACTTTGAACTCATTAGGATGCTTTTCCTTGATTTGACATAGAGAATCTTGTAATTGTGATTAGCCATATAGATTGCACAACCCCCTTGGCATTAACAAGGTAAAAACACATGCTCTCAAGGTATTGTGCTTCTTGGGTGTCCCCCTCTCATGAAAGCACTTCTAAGACTATTTTTCCTCCAAGAAAGACCCCAAATACCTCTTGAACACTAGCAAAAGCATTAACTTAGTGTATAGACTTGTGTGTTGACTTGTGGACTTGTGAACTTTGACCCCATTGGGATGTGTTTCCTTCCTTTCACATAAAGAACCTTGTGACTACAATTGGACTTATAACTTGCTGACCCCTTTACCATTTTGAAGAAGTAGTTTCTCTTTCTCTTATTAGAGGAATATTTTCGTATTTTTTGTCTTCATGAGCTTCAACAATGAGAGATTGTATCTCTTTCTCCTAAGTAGAAAAAATTTATTGACAATCCCTTTTGCTCTAAGTTGCTCTATCTTGTGTTTGTTGATAAAAAATTATTTCTCTCTTGTATCATTCATAGTTGAGAAATTACTATATAGTAGAAAAAGGTAGTTAGTCTTTGTACTTAGTCCTTATGTGAACACAATGCAAGGGTGATTATTTACTAATCAACATTGATTTATAATTAATCCTTTTGTCTAGCAACATTGATTTATACTTAGTCATTGTGTCCAGCAACCATTTTCTTAACTTGAAAGCTCACAATAGACATTACTGCTACTTAAGCATTGTGATTGTAGTTTCACATACTAGTAAAAAATCAAAGACTTCTACTTAGATCCCATAACTTGAGGTTATGGTTGAACATTGTATTTCGTATTAGACAGCTAAAATAGGGCCCAATCAAACATTGTTTGACATGGACCCTACACTCTACACTTAGGGATTATGACATTAATGAAATGCCTCCCTATGTGCCATAGGGTCTGAATTGGGTTTGGGGTACTTTATGGTTGATTTTTCTTATTTTTGTATTGTCTTTCTTGTTTTAGTGCAAATGGAAGCCAAAAAAGAAAATAATATTAGAGATACTAAAATGATGTAGAGTCGGATATAGAGTCAAAAGATATAGACATGGGAGAGGAGATATTTGCCAATTTAAAAGGAGATCTAGACATCAAAGAGAGAAGGAAGGCAAGAGATACCAAGATGCAAAGTTAGAATATCCAAACATTGTGTTTGGAGAAGAAATCGGTGCAATAGATGAATCCCAAGGAGGGAAGCTACTTTCATTTATGTACAAAACTAGGAATATTGCATACATTCATGATGCTAGGAAAATTTGAATGATTTCAAGATCTTTAAGGATATGATGGAGAAGAAGTCAATGTAGTAGCAGATGAGTTTGTTAGAGACATTGATACAACTTTCACTCAAGTAAAAGCTGCTATCCAAAGGACACAAGAGAAGCATAAACGCAAAGCAGATAAGCATCGTCGTAAGTTAGATCTCAAGTTGGGACAATATGTTCTTCTTAAGTTTGAGAAGGCTCGCTTGAAGAAGTAGAAAGGTCAAAAGGGTAAAGTGGTTAAGCTTTCTAATCGCTATTACGGCCCTTTCAAGATCACAGATAAGATAAACGATGTGACTTTTTGTTTGGATCTACCAAGTCATTGGAACATTCATAATGCTTTCCATATAAGTTTGCTAAGTCCCTATATTGGAGAACCTCCAATGGCTAAGGAGGAAAGCTATTTTCATTCCTTTACAAAGCTCAAAATAGTGTATACATTGAGAATGCTAGGAAAATAGGAATTATTTCAAGAGCTTCAAGGATATGGTGGAATTAAAAAAAGTTATTGAAGAGTCTAAAGACCTACATACACTACCCACTTTAAGGAAGGAAATACAATCAAGGAGAAATGTAAATAAAGAGTCCAACAACTTCCTAGAGATTGAAGAAAATCCATAGAGTGTCCATTCCATAAAGAGAAATGTGGGCTCTACAAATTTTATTCTCGTTTTCTAACTAGACTTTACCAAATTACTGCGACTTACAAGAGAATCCAAGATATTGAGGATGTTGACATGGATATGGAGGAGGCATTGAGAAGCAACTAGATATGTCAAGGCAATTTAATATAATATACTTGAAAGTGAATAGTTTGATGGAAGAGAGGAGTAGAAAGACATCTTGATGGGTATTGAGTCCTCCACTGTGGTAGATCTTCCCTTCTTTCACATGCTAGGAGTTCTTATTGCTTTATAGTGTACAAAAATTCATAGGGCTAGGAAGAAATTTTGTATGGAAGTCATTGTAGAGTGCTATTATGAGGAGTACATTCCGAATGATATCAATGAGGAATTCTCCATCCTACACACCAACACCACAAATTTTGTGGATGCTAGTGGATCTCTTAGGCTTTACTTGCAGAAGGATCAGAAGAACTTAGATAAAATTCCCACCAAAGAGGAGTTTGTGAAGTCACATAGGAGACTTGGTATTGAGCTAATGGGAAAGAAGTTGGAGAAAGGTGTCATTGTGGAGGACCCTTAGGTGGAATCTTGTTAATCTATGGATGAAAAAAAGGATTGTAGAAAAATAGAATTCTAAAAATGTGAGTCCCACTTGTGTTTTATTTTTTCCATTTCTTTAAGTGCTTAAATAGTCCATTTCAAATTACTTGTTTGAGTTTTCATTTGTTCTACAGGTATCTATCTATGATAATGATGATTTTTTGGAACAAGAGCCAACTTTGGGTACAATTTTGTATTTGCCCACTACTTTCCCAAGCTTGATCCAAATATTTTTAAATATCATACAAAGTAAAATGGTAAGCCAACCATGCCTTTAGCTATTCTCAAAAATTTGTCTAAATATTTAGGGTATTCTCACATACCTACAAATAGAAACAAAGTTATACGTAAAGTATATTGCACTTAGACCGTTTAATTAGGCTCTAGGATACAAAGATTCAAGAAGTGGATACTTCTTGTGTGAGGGTGCTGTATGATTTGGTAGGTAACGCTTAAAGTAACTCCCCATTATAAGGGTACAAGACACAAAGATACCTCTTATACAACAAAAGGAGCACATTCTAACTTAAAGAGAAAGAGAAAGTTGGGAAAGTAGAAAAATAAGAATGATTTTTTATTAACCTCAACAATGTAATGAACATGATATTGCATAAATTACAAAATCATATTGCTCAATATAGAAGGTTACTTGAGTGACTTTATAAAACAATATGACTAAAATCACATGTTTCCTATAAACTCTTACGATACTAATGAGAAACTTTATATTGAGTAAGATTTGGATCTTGTTTACTGTCTTTAGCTAGTCGACTCACTTATTGACCACACATGACATGTAGCTAAGCTATAGCTGGAGATTCAATAGAGTAGAGTGAGCTTGATTCTCAACATTCATAAAATGCTACATAACAAACAACTATTCACGTATGTCATCATTGTTTTAGTGCTATGTTGGATGCATAGTTACCTTGATACTTTTTCCCATTTCTAATTTCAAACTTTGTTTTGAAGAAATTTTTAAAAATGTGGCCTTTTTTACTACAATGCCAGCAGTCTCTACTATCGTCACCATTCTGTTGCCTATTATTAAAAATTGTAACTTGTCCTCTTTGGCTCCCCCTTCCTTAGGACCGTCCTCCTCTATTTTGCTATGCATCAAAACCTTGACGATGACCACCACCTTGGCCTTTGCCAATATCTCTACCTCTACTAGTAGAGTAAAATACCTATTCAAACTTGTTCTTTCTTTGAGAAGAAGAGGAATCCAAGCCAAGGTTCTTCTCCTCAAGTATCAACATAGAAATCAAGTCTACAAAATCACAAATATTATCCCTCATATTCATGGATGACCAAAAGCTATTGTATTCATCTTCAAGTTTATCTAAGCATGCATATATAACATCATCATCATCAACTACCACAGTGATAGATCCAAGAGCTTTCACAATACTCTTGATCTTCAAGGCACAATCATTAATGGACAGGTTTCCTCTTTTTGGTTCACAACTTTGACTTGAGCTATGTCTTTTTGGCCTTTGTATTTACTTCAAATAGCCTTGCCAATTTCTTCCATGCAATAACGAGGGTTTTAGATTTTTATAAATAGCCCATTACGCTATTTGTGACACTAATAGAGAACCAAAACATGACTTTATTGTTTGTCAACTCCCACCTTTAACCATTCTATAGTAGCATTTTGTGCAAGAACTTCATGTGCCCATGCAAGATAATTTTTCTTATCAAGCTTCTTGCTGAAAATTTGGTTGGAGTTAGACATTTTGACAAAACAAAAAACCTTATAAAAACCTATAATTTGCAAGTAAGTTGGTACCAAGTACACCACAACTAAACCAAAGTCTTTGTCACTGAGACTACATGATAATAATTGCAATTTGTAATTTTTTTGCAAATGCATTTTATGCCCACAACTAAGCAACAAATACCTAAAACCTTACAGATTCGAAATCTATAACCTGTGCACTGGTAAATGGCAAATACAACCAAAATTGCAGTATACCCAAAAACTATTATCAGGACCACTTAGAGGTCTAAAATCGAGGTCATTTCTAAAAATCATAATAGGCAAGCCCATTAGGATTTTGTGTAGTATATACACTATTCTTCTTGCTGATCAAGTTTCATTATAATTGGAGACTAGAACTCCGGTCTCAGTCTCAAGAGCCTCCTACGGTTATAACCTAAGCCAAATCAAGCAAGGTGGAAAGCTTCTTATCTGTTACTTGCTTGCTTACTTCCATGCTCCAATGCCTTCACCTCAACCCTCAACTGAGCTCTGCATAGCCATGGGACATATTTGATACCATGAAAATAGATAAGGGGGGAGAGAGATAAAGCACCTAGGAGCGCACACACACAAAAGTAATGGAGAATTGAGAACACAGAGAGATAAGGCCAAAATCTCCTTCTTCTTTATTCTTTTTCTTCACCACAAAAGAACTAAGTCTACAACATGATAAAATACTAATATGAAAGTACCACAATGTATGTACATGTGGTCACTAAGTGTGAACCTGCTAGGAAAGAAGAGGTGGCTTAATAAATGTACCATAATCGAGGATGGACTACGTGGGTATAGTCTAATTTACAATCATTAGTGTATCCTCATGTTGGTCACCTAACATGCTAGTGAATAATATCTTGCCACATCACCACTTGGTCATTACACCATTGCTTCTAGCAAAGTTGAGTTTTGCCTGTCAACTTTAGCTTAGCTATCATTGCTTGATTAAGAGAGGGGCAGTGCCTACAGCAATGAAGTAATCCTCTATAGGTTCAATCCAAATTTCTATTTTATACTCGATATCCTTTCCTTTGCAATTGAACTCGAGCAATTTGATTTGCTTGATAAGGTCTCTTGCGCTTCAGTTTTGGTAAGCATAGGTATGGAAGGCGTAGTAACCTGGTTTTGTTATAGCATTTACAAGATTAGATACACATTTTCTATGCTTACAACTTTCATCTCTCTTTAAGGTTTCTAGTAATTGAATCCATGATTTTTAAGTTTACAGAATAACTCTAGTACAAAAGTGCACAATCTTGCAAGAAATTCAAGACTCTTTTATCATTCATAGCTTACAATAGGGCTAATCGAATTTCTTTATTACATCAAATAGGTAGGTCAAGCTAGGAATTTTTTTATATTACAACAATTCTTATCATGGAATTCATATACATCAATAATTATGTAGGTTGGAGGCTCATTAAATATATTTAGGACTTTGTATTTCTATGGAATATTTAAGAAACCATTTTACAATAATTATTGTAGTGTGAGCACCCTAAACTGGCAATGTGCTCGAGAATGCAAAGCACTTGCTCATAAAGATAATGGTTTTGGTGAATCCATTCTCTACCTATGTTGAGGATGGGATTCTTTTGAGGTTGTTTTGAAAATAGGCAAGTCAATTGGGATTGATGAACCAATAGACTCCACTTTGCATTTAGCAACACTCTCGATATAGCGATGAAGGGTTATATATATGCTCCAAGATCCTAAAGATAGATGGGTGGTAGGAAGGAAGCTAGGAAGATAGAAGAACAATGGAAAAAAGGACCTAGCCATGTAAAAAGGGGATGACCGCCCAAGGGAAAGAGGGTTTTGTATATAAAGTTTAAAAAGTGAATGAGAACTCATTCTTGGTGTGTGGCAAAGTGGACTCTTCTTCTTCTCTTTTTCTCTTCTCTTGCTTTCTTAATTGTGAGTGCTTGAGGGAGGGAGTGTGAGTGAGTGAGGGAGTGAGTGTGTGAGGGTGAGGGATCTTGGAGATGAAGCCCTCCTCCATCTCCTCTCTTCTTCTCTCTTATCTCACACGTGGCTATGGAGGATGGAGCTTGAGGGAAGAGGCTTGAGAATGCTTGAGCTTGCATCATGAATCATGGAGCTATTGGAGTGCTTGAGAGAGGAAGCAACTCAATTGGGTATCACGGTAAGCTCACTACAATCGTAGAGAGGGATTGTGAGTCGGCTATGTGAGAGGTAGCCATTAGTGCTTGCTTGAAACGCTTGACCAATGGTCAGTGGGTCTCGGCGATTGAGCTCGCCTCTACATTTTGGTTCCATTGCTGGGACTAGTGGATTCAAGCTTGAGCACTTGCGTGCTTTCAAATCGAGCATCGAAGTAAAGGTTTTATCCTCGATCCAGAGCTTGAGATAGATAGGAGATTTTGGGTTTTTAATCCGGGCTACAAGTAAGTATTTTTGTTTTTTGATGATTGATTGAGTAGGAGAAATCATCCCAGTACTTGGCTTTCAATTCTTGTTGCATTTATAGTAGGTTAAGGTTAAGAGATTAGATGGAAAAGCATAGGGTTTGCTACTGTAAAACAGGCCAAACAGGGCACAGATCTGGGAAAAACGGGAAGAAGGAGTACTAAAGGGAGTTAAGGTCAACAAGCGAGGGGGAAGGAGTGGCAAGAACCTTGTGAAGTAGGGGTTTAATAGCCAGAAGACCAAGGGGAAGCTCATTTGAAACCCTAGTTTTTTGAGAGAGACAGAGAGACAGAGAGTGAGCTCCATTATGTGGACCCACTTCAAATGTGTCACCGACAAGTTTTTTGCCCACTATAGGTACACCCACACCTTCTCCTTCATGCGTAGGTAGGATCTAGAGGTGCTCAGTTAGTGTGAAGCCCACAATTGCTCGACACAATGAATTTTTTGTCGACTTGAAAAATTGCGCCGCATTTAGCCTATTCGAATTACGCCAATTCTGGGCTGAGTCCCAAAATCGGCCCTCGGCTCACTTCTATTTGGCCATTCGGCCCATTCGACTCCAACACGTGGAAATTCAGCCTTGGCATGCCGTTCTTGTATTTGGCCCTTGGCCCACTCGACTTGGATGCCCACCACTCGGCTTGTCTGAATCAAACACTCGGATGGCTTGCTCGTCCAAATCAAACACGTGGACTGGCCCGCAGTGGCCCAGGCACATTTAGACACTAGACTCGACCATTCAAATTAGTAACTTGGCCCCTCCGAATTAGTCACTCGACCTGTCCGAATTAGTCACTCGACTTGTCCGAATTAGTCACTTAGCCCCTGCAATTTGGATCTATTGGACCGAATCTGATTTTCCCCATAATTTTTGAAATTTGGACCAGACCACCTAGACACCAGCCGTATGAACATCCGAAGACCATACAGATGCTTAAGACACTTTTCTAGCACAAGGAACAAAGGAATCAGTGAGACGCATGCATAGACGTGACACTAGTCAACCATCTAGCGATCCAACTCATAAGCCACATCAAGTGAAGTCGTAGAGCACTAACAAATCGTGACTGAAAGGAGGGCATAGTAGAGAACCCTATGAACTAGCCAAGACAACCAGAAATTGAGTATACAAGCCTATCAGGCTAAACCCATGATGAGAGTGCTAGAGCCATCCAGACACTTTGTTTTTTCACTCACTCTGATTTCTAGCCTTCAAAGAGAACATCATAGCAGATCCAGAGGAGGAGAGAAAGATTGCACGCAAAGTTCTGCAAGGATTAGCCACATACAACCAGGATCAGCAAACTAGGAGCTTGCGCTAGAGCATGGAAATGCGAGAGATACATGGAGTGCTAGCCCTAGCAAGCAAAAATCGATCGGAGAGTGAGAGAGCACTAGAGGGAGACCTCACACTAAGCAAGCTTTTGATGAAGTGACTGTTAGATAACACGGCAGTAGGGCAAAGCGCAATAGCATTAGCAACATCACTGCTAACAGGGTTAGGGGTTAACCAAGGCTATAAGAGGAAATAAACAATTTATGTGGTGGTGAAGTAGCTGGACAAATACCCAAGCAAACAACGACCCATACAACTTTGTAGAATAGTTTGAGCAGGTCTGCGAGGCCAACCACCTTACGGATCCTACTCAATGCTGCCAAGCTTTCGGACTGTGCTTAGGTGACAAGGCCCGGACTTGGTACACGAGTTTGGATGTTGTAGAGCATGCCAATTTCAATGGCTTGAAAAATCTCTTCATTAAGAGATTTTTTGAGGCTGGATACTCCAATAACCTGCGAGGCCAGCCACCTTACCGATCCTACTCAATGCTCCCAAGCTTTCGGACTGTGCTTAGGTGACAAGGCCCGGACTTGGTACACGAGTTTGGATGTTGTAGAGCGTGCCAATTTCAATGGCTTGAAAAATCTTTTCATTAAGAGATTTTTTGAGGCTGGGTACTCTTGTAACCTACTAGTGCGACTCATGAACATCAAGCAAAGAGAGAAAGAGGATATCCAAGATTACATGACCCATGTGAGAAGCCTCATCAAGAGAATCCCAATGGGCGAAAGACCAACTGAAAGAGCGGTATCCACAATATTCATCAGCGGAATAGAAATTGAAGAGCTCTACAATATTCATCAGCGGAATACAAAGTGAAGAGCTCTAAAATATTCATCAACGGAATACAAAGTGAAGAGCTCTACAAAGCCTTGGACGGCAACTCAAGCTTGCAGCGATACGAACTAGCAAGGGTCTTTGAGGAAGCTATTAGAGTGGATGATCAGCTCAAGGAAAGATGCTCTAGAGGCTTAAATCAAGAAGAGTCTAGTACCAGGAGTTCTGAGAGGGCCTCAACGCCGGGTGAGAGAGCAAGCCCAAGTGCGTAGGAAAATGGAAGGGCACTGATTTGAGACAAGAGCTAGCAGAGATTAGGATGGACATAACCAAACTATAGGAGATGATGAGATGACCAACACGCCCAAATGTCCAATGTGTGCATTGCGGTGGGAACCACTTGCTAGAGGACCCTAGGTCATGACCTTGCGCTAATTGTGGTAGGTTCGACCATGATGCCATGCGTTGTAGACTACCTCAGAGAGACTCCCATACCCATAGCCTTACGGTAACCCTACCTTGAGAACAAGCCAACTAACTTCTTTGGAAGGGGAGCCCCATTGAATCTCCTGACACCTAATGATGCTAAGCCAGCCATCCCTAGGATGGAAATAAATCCTACAGGCATCCCCAGACCACCTAGACCCTACGTAACCCACCCACTGAGTGACGCTCTAGTCCACTATGTGGACGAGCCTAGTGGCGATGAGCCTTATGTAAACCCATACATCTTGTATGATGACGAAGGCAATGTAATCCTTATAGACTATCGACCAGTGCATGTGATGGCATTAGGTAGGGGGAGAGGTAGAGACCTAAGAGCACAGACCCAAGAGCCGCAACTTGCGGTCACCAAAGACACATTTCTTTGCACTGTACCCTGAGAGGAAGCAAGCAAATAGAGATAAGGCTCTAAATTGAGATGCACTGAGTGTGGAATCACTCACCTCATTGTCGATTGCCCTAGGTGGAGGCCATCCTCTAGTTCAAGAAATGAGCCATCGGTTCCATTAGGGTTGTTTGCTGTCGAGACACTCGATGGGGAGGCCACGCCTATCCCGTTGCATGCCATGACCCACACACAGACGAAGCAGGCCGACATATCATTGCCAAGGCCTAGCAACCTTGATGCAACCTTAGTTGGAAATAAGAGCTAGAGACGAAGGAAGAAAAGGCCAGATGCTAAGGTCACCCTCAAAACCGAAAGTGCCACAACAATGCCAGTTGGAAGGAAAGCCATTGATGCAGAGGAAGAAACATCGGCCCCACGGACGACTGAAAAGAAAAGTGCTATGGTCATACCCCAACCCAAAGCGCCAGCTTGAAGCCATCAAAAAGGTGAAAGAGTGGGTGAAGGAGGCCTAGGAGCACCTAAAGGACACACAACCCATACTAGAAGATGAGATCGATGATCTCTCAAGCATAAGCACGCCAATCTCTCTCCCACGACCAAGATCAAGGGAGGCGATGGCACCACAAGCTGGGCCACTTAGACAAAGTCTAAATGCTCCTTGTAACTCTAAGATTAGGTGACCTGCTTAGTCAACATCCAATGCTATGGCTAGAGCTAAAACAGTGGGTTGAAGAACCAAATGAACCAGTTACCACAGACTTACCTGAGCACAATGCAGAAACTCAAATATCGAGTTTGATGCTACACTCCATACCTAAATCCTTGCACATTAATGCCTTTTGGGAAGGTTCGGAAATGCATGCAAATTTTCCAATCTTAGCATTGGGGGATGTTACTAGAAAGGGGATCATAGACACGGGGGCAGGAGTGAGTGTGCTAAGCCATGCGGTACTCTAAACTTGGGGTAATCCACCGGTCGCGAGACTGCTAGGTTTAACATCACACTGGCTAACGGAATGAAGGTGAAACCGCCCGAAGTGTTGAAAAATTGGCTAGTGAAGATCACATGAATCCAATTCTCTGTTGACCTCATAGTCATGAAGGGAGTGGATTACGACATCTTGCTAGGTCGACCCTAGATGCGCAACCGAGAGTCATAGAGGACTGGGGCAGCGGTCTTATCTTCCTATGCAATCGTATGAAGGCCGTAAGAGTGGAGATGGACACATGGAAGACTACGCCTGTCGACTTGGATGCCATCTCCACCATGGTGAAGGGCGATGAACAGGCTAGGGGATCCTATGGGGCCCTTACCAAGTATATCCTATGCCCTAAGGACAAGCAAGACTAGATGCATGTTCTTGCTACCATTGACCTACCATTCTCAGAAACTGAGAAATATGAACAATCCATCAAGGCAACTAGCAAATCCAAGGACACACCCTTAGTGCCAGTCTGCATGATGAGTGGAAGCCTACATGGAAGAACCAACCCTGTTGCATTCCAAGTCCCAAAAAATAGACGAGAGATCCTAGAGGTCTTGGGATACTTGATTGACAAGTTGGGTGGCAATCCAACAACAAATCTTAAGCCACCCCGATGAGCATGAATGGCGATGGTCCAAAGTGGACAATTTAAACTTGAGATATAATTGGGCCTTAATCCTCAACTAGCAAGAAGAGATATGTTAGAACCTGGAGAATGATGAGAAATCAAACAAAGCAATGAATATGAGGACTGTTGTTCCTTCAGTGATGAAAGCGAAAGGAAAATTGATACCCTAGAAAATACGACATTGGGGGACGTATGATTGAACAAATACGAGTAGACCTAAGACCACACAAGCAAAGTGCCCTTAGAGTGGCGAACGGAGTCTGACACAAGGACTACGATCGAACTTGGTTGGAGCACAAAAGTGTAATCAACTATGAGTAGGCAGGCCTAGCCCCGCCAAGTGATGCACCACTAATGCGAACAGACTCATCTTCTGAGCTATGACCACCAGGAGAGAGCCCCTCTTCTAGCGAAGATGGAGAGTTTGATTTTGAATCAGAAGTAAGCTTAGATAGTGATCCTGGAATACCTCAACCTTCCAAGACTAGAGGCACCAAGAGGGACCTACCTGTCCACCTAAGACGTTGATGGTTACGAGAGGGATGATGGAAGCTACCTAAAGAAATGCAGACAAAAGAATAGTGAAAACCGCAATACTTGCCGAAATGATTCACGAAGTTCAAAAAGGGAGATAGGGTGGTGATCTCACCAATGCACGACGTCATGACCAAACCTATTGCAGTTAGCACAAGGTCTTGACCTAGGGTCTTGACACTCGGCTGGCAAATGGTTGACCATCTGTCTCGTATCCCCATGGGAGAAGTGGCTGGACAAGGCATTGTGGATGAAGTGCCAGATGAGCATCTATTCCATTTATCTAGTGAAAAGGATTTGTTTAGAGTTGACATGATGCCGTATTGGGAAAATGACATAGTTCAAGTGCTTGAGCATGGACTACCGAAACAATTGATAGAAAAAGTCCGACTTAGGCGACTCATCTTGAAGATCCAACCTTATCAGCTATCTGATAGTAGGCCAACTTTATAGGCTGGGGCAAGAAGGGCTACTACGTAGATGCATGTGCGAGCATGAGATGCATGATGTACTGACACATACACATAGTGGAATCATAAGAGGACATTTCAGTGGAGATGCCATAGCCCACTAAGTGTTGCAGTCCCAACTAAGGTGGCCCACCCTCTTCTGAGATGCAGCACAGTTTGTGAAGCATTGTGATGAATGCTGATGGAATAAAGTTTTGATTTGTAAGGGTCACATGGAGATAACCCCAATTATCACATGACAATCCTTCGAGAAATGGGGGATTGACTTTATCGGACCATTAGTTCTGTGGCATAGTATTCACAAGCCAAATACATCATCGTGACCATCGATTATCTAACAAAATGGGCAGGAGCATGAGTTATGAGTAAGAATGATGCTAGAGCCACCAGTAAGTTCCTATGGGAGAAAGTGATCTCATGATTTGACTGCCCCATCGAACTAGTTAGCGACCAAGGCACACACTTCATCAACGAAGTGATAGCTCACCTCCTGTCCTCCTTTCTAATCATTCATTAGAAATCCTCGTCTTATTACCCTCAAGAAAATGGTCAACTTGAACCCACGAATAAAATCTTAATAAACATCCTGACCAAAGTCATCTCTACTTCACGTAGTGATTGGGATAACAAGCTGATGGCGTCCTTGTGGGTCTACCGCACAGCTTACAAGACGGATCCCCTTTAAATTGACATAAGGTACGGAGGTGATCCTTCCCTTGGAATTCTTTGTACCAAGCCTTAGGATAGCCCTTCAAAAGAGATGGGATGGGAATAAAGCATGGATAAAACGTTTTATTCAACTCGAACGCTTACCGAAAACCCGGCTTCTAGCCACCCATGTGCTAATATGCGAAAAGGCAAGACGCAAACGCTGGTTTGACAAGCATGTCAAGTAGTGCAACTTTGAATAGGGAGACTTAGTGCTACTATACTTAGTCAAAGGACATAAGCAGAAATTGAAGTTTCGAGGGCTAGGCCCCTGTAGGGTTTGAGCCATCACCCGAACTGGCAACGTAGAGCTTGAAACCCTAGAAGGTGAGAGGATAGGGTTTTTCAATGGCAGCTGCATAAAGAAGTATTTCCCTCCCATGCACCCATTTCATGATCCCCCAATGCTAACACCTCCTATCCACGTACGAGCAGCCACTCTCTCACTGAGATGGATGATGAGGATGAGGAACCAATAGAACTAGCTTACCTAAGCATGACAGTCACTGCTAAGCACACATGCATCATCAATGCTTTGATCGATGAGGGAGCTGATTTTAATGTCTTAACCCATGAACATTGGACCCAAATTGGCAAACTGCAATTGCAACCTACTAATGCTAAGCTTAATCCTTATGGAGGCCAACCCTACACACTTTTGGGAAAGTGGAAGGTTGTTATTTGTATCAAATCTGAAAGCATGCTGGTAATCTTTTGTGTATTACCCAACACTAAAGATGCAGGCACAACGTCACTGTTAGGATGAACCTTTAAGAAGAAATCTCGTTGCAATGTCGACTACTACAAGTTGTAGTGTATCCACCTAGCCGTGGGCAACATCCGCGTAGTTATAGCTTTCAACAAGGGCGACATGACTCCTTCCAAGTTTGCAAAGCTACCAGTAGAGAAATCCACCGTTAAGTCTAAGGAGGGGGGTCGTGACTCATCACAACCTGCCAATCCTCAATGCCAGCAACCTACTAAAACCAACGCTGAAGCCCATGAACCCTAGTTCAAATGGGTACCTAAATAGTGAGCGCCACCTAGGAATAGAAATCCATGGCCTCGCAAGGCTAATGACCCACACTCAAAACCTAGGAAGCCAAGATGAAACCATAAACATCAACGTACAGTCAAGATGCGATGGGTCCCCAAGACCTTATTGCAAGCACAAGGCTACTATGCGGGTAACACCTAGATTTGGATACCTAAAGCCCAAACAACCAAAGGCCCTACTCAAATGCCACCCTCAAGCTTGACCACATGAAACATCCGGTCAAAGACACTCAAACCACAAGAGAATTAGGCCGCTAAGTCCATAGAACCTCCAAAGCCTAGCTCAATAGGGCATAAACCAATCTATCACCCAAAATTGCAACCTGCTACTAACAAACCGACCACATCTAGTCCTGGTGATGCCCCTCAGATCTCCAAAGTGCCTAGTGGCATGTCAACAACAGCTACAACCAAGCCCATCAAACATAAGCCCAAGCTATAGCCTCAGGAACAAACCAAGTAGCAAACATTAGCTACTGAACTCTCTAGCGCTATCAAACCTCAAACACCTCTGCCAAGCTTAGACCCTCTTATTTGAGCAACGATCAATTCTAACCTTGGCCGTGGACTTAGCTAAAAATAATGGGGATGACTTGATTGCTTGCTTTTGATGCTTGGACGTTACTTTCATGGCATTGGCTAAAACCTACAATAGACTAGACTTAGGGCTCTTGGAAGAACCTATAGTAACGGAAGTACAAACACTCCCTTGCTCTTGGGAGGACTCAGCTTTCGAAGCAGATGGGGAGTTAATTGCAACTAAGATATCCAAGTAACAAGCAATTGAACAACATCTCATTATGTCATATAGCAAGAACATGATCATGGCCACAAACCAAGAGATCGAGAAGTTGAAATAGCTTGCTAACAACAACTCATCCTTTTTGAGGAAATGGTATGCTCTACGATTGCAATGGGAGCTAGAGGGATGCCAAATAATGACCAACGCCGAACAAAGATGCGCAATCAAGGCATCAGATATGACCCAACCTATGTAGCTCCAACTTCCTATAGGGTGTTGACTACTATTCGTAACCAACCCCTGGAAGAACACATTAAGAGACATCCTTATTTAGACTGCATCATCACTGAGGAGGAGTTGCATGTTGCTAACCAAGTGGACTCTGGTGACTTCTTGCTTGATATTCTCACTTACATTACGCATGTAGGCATATGCCCTTTAGACATGGATAGCTATGCTACTTTAGAATACAACCCTAATTTCTATGCTTGGCTCATGTGAGAGTAAAACACTAAGATTATGCGGTGCATGCCCTTCATCCGCTAAACATTCAATCCTAGGAAGGATTATTCTCAATTCAAAAAGGGGGGGGGGGGGGGGGGGGGGGGGTACGGTGAATCAAACCAAACACATAAGGAGAATAGTAAAGGAAAAGCACACATGGGGGACCTCAATGGTAGGACGAAGCAATTTGTAATTGAGAAATTGACAATAAAATTTGAAATCAATAGACTTAAACTACTTGGAGGAAAAAGTCTAATTCTATACTAAAAACAATTTAATCTACCAAGTATGAAGTTTGTTCTTTCAACAAGTGACTATTTGAAAAAGCACTAATGGTAAACCATGGCTTATGACAGGAGCTAAAGATGTCACAGCAAGATCAAGTCCATCGTCTACCCTTCATGGAAGAGGAAAGAGCAAAGTACAGCCTCTCCCTTGAGAATCGAGTATACAACTAGCTCAGGTTTAGGAGCATCCACAACATCAAAAGGTTAGTGACCAGTGAGGAAGCCGTCAGGAGGATTGTGGACCAGTGAAACTTGGCCATGTATATCAAATAGTTAAGACAAGAGCTTGACCACACTAAGTGTGTGGAATTCATGAGGACGTATGACCCCGATAAGGAGAGTGGGATAGTGTCCTTGGCAAGTAGAGAAGGAATTAAGCAGGTGCAGGTCCCGCTCAGCAAGGCCTTAGTAGAAAAGGCATTGGGATTGAAACCAAAGGTGGAGAAGAGGCATAAAAGAGATGTCTATGCCATGCTGGGGGTGAGGAAGGAAAGTGTCTTACAAATGATGGTATAAACCTCTAGGACATCCCCAATGCAGAAGTCAAGCTGCAAGCTAAGGCGATCCACTCCCTCTTCTCCAGCCTAAGATACAATTAGCTCATGCATAGGATTAGCATACCCGTGCTGGAGAGCATGGCGGCTCATTCGTTGCATGAAGTGGATTGAAAGGGTTACGTCAGGATAACCATAGATCAATCAACCCCACCAGGACACTAGCCCTTGGAAGCAGACGGGTGGAGAATCCCCAGCATCGAAGGGAACCGACAGGAAGAAGCCCTCAACCAAGGCCTCATTCATAGGGTATGGAGGAGTCTTGACCGTCCTTATTCGAGAGGTGATAAAAGAGGCGCAATATGGAGAAGAGGGATCAGATGAAATGCATGAGAGGTCACCTCCTCATCACGACAAAGAACAATCAAGTGAGAGGACGGTTAGTGAAAAAGAGGGAGAGCAAGAAGCTCAATCTAGTAAGAGGAAGGCAAAGACGCCTAAAAAGAAGGCGACAAAGAAGAAGCAGGAGGAAGAGAGGAAGAGAAAGGAGGAAGCATACCTACTAAAAGCCAAGGCTAATTCAAAAAGAGCTGAGGAAGACGAGAGGAGAGAAACCACCAAACACGAGGAGGATTTGAGAAGAAAAGAAAAGGAGGACTTGGCCCAAGCTGTGCACATGTCCATAGAGCAGCAGTGCAGGCAGAAGGAACTAGCAGCAATGAGCCCACCAAGGTAGGACGGACCGAAAACCAATGGCCAAGCATCAGAAGACTTACCTCCACCTATCCCAAAAGGAAAGCACAAGGATGCACTCACCTGACCCTGCCTACCCTCTTGCCAAATAACCCAACCATTGTAGCAATGCTAGGCACCCCAACCACAGTGGATGCCGGCAATCTCATGGCATGGGTGTAGTTCCTAGTTGATAAGGCACATATCCCAATGCCCACCTCCAGTGCGGGAACCCCAATGACAGGAATGAAAAGACCGACAGCTACTAGAGATGTCGAATCTCAACAAGGGCCCAAGCGACCAAGAACAGGTACTACTACTATAGAGCCGCTGCTTGCACAAGAAGACACACAACTCCCTCCAAAAGAGAGAAGAATCGTGCACTTTCTACAACCACTTTTTCCTATGAACCTCTAAAAGCAACCACTTCAATTTATTCATAGGCTAAGGTTCGTACATTATTGCTTCATATGTAAGGCTCAAGAGACCTTTATTTTAATGCCCACAAAAGAAAAGAAAGTCCTACTTCTCTTTAACTTGCAAAAGGATGTTTGATTTGTGAATTGCATTTACAACTCGCAGACCCACTAAAATATGCCGTCACTTACAAAATATGACATTAAGCATTTTACAAAGATGTGTATACCATAAATTTTAGATAAAAGAAAACATTTTATGGATGAAGAACCACATTCTTTTAGCCTTTTTGGTGCTAAAATGTTTAAAAGTATTCTTACACAATGGCGTGGTCTAAGGACTTCCAATCCTGCAACAACTGTTACAAAAACCAACAAAATCCTAGGGCCTGTGAAAGAAGTAGATGTGGCCAAAGCCTTCCTGGATCCTTGCACCCTAGAGATTGGCATTTGGATTGAAGGATGTTTTATTTGCAAATGCATTGATTGATGGAGGCTCATCAGTGAACACAATGATGGACGTGACAATGAAAGATTTAGGCCTACAAGGTATGCAATCTACAGAGTGGCTTATCAAACTAGTAGACTAGAGTAGAATTAAGCCTACAAAGTGGCTTATCAAACTAGTAGACCAAAGTAGAATTAATCCTTTGGCCATTCTCCCATATCTGAAGACAACTTTGGAAAGAAAAGGCTATTGGTTGACCTATTTTGTGGTGAATCCAAATTCCTACAAGACCTCATATCCTCTACTGGTGGGAACCTTGACCCTTCGTAGAGGACCCAACAAGGTGGTACTGAAGTTGCATGGCTCAAAGATTGAGAGTGCCCAACAGACCTTTAGTTGCAAATCTCAAGTAACTTGAAAACCTTAATCTCTTCATCACGTCAAAAGCATCATACAACAATAGCCTTCATGGTGTTTCAAATGTTAAAATCACAAGAGAGTGGCAATATCTTGAAGAAGGAAATGAAACAAATGCTAAAGCCGATGGTTTGATGCTATAGCTATCATGTGTCCATTATGACAGCATAAAAGTTGATGGGAACTTTCTCAAAGTTGCAAACCTGGTGTTAATTGCTCTCCTTTTTTCTTCTTGCATCAACTGTTTTCCCTTGTGGTTAGTGGCTAGTCATGAAGCCCTAGACAACATCACGGCTAACTAAGGTACGCTTAACTTGATTGTAGCTTATAACCTTTTCTTTCAATACTATACTCAACAAAAATTCATTTACAACCTTGTCATCCAACTTCTTGCATTGTCACACTAGAACCAAAGCATAAGCCAAGCAAGCAAAAAAATGCAAGTCAACCATAGATGGTTTTTTTCCATGTCATGCCTCATATGGAGTAACAGAAGCCTTAGCAGGACACATGTTAAGTACATAAGCTACACATAAAACAACTTCAAGCTAGAAACTATGTGGAAAATCTTGAGCCCTAATCATGCATGAATCTAGTCAGGAGTAGGTCACGATGGTGCACTAGCATTAACTAGAGCAAAACCTGCAACCTCCTCAACAACATCTATTTCTTATGTTTCTCCTACACTTTCAGCTTCAAAAGTTCTAGCAGGATATCTTTCAATTCCATATACAATTTTCCAAAGCCCCTTTGACACCAATACATGACACATCATATAAGCCCACAGTGGATAGTTGGTTCCATCCAACTTGTCCACAATAGCCAACATATAGAATACACGATGTTGCTAGCCATGGCCATTGACTATACTTGATCCAAAAGTTACATGTGTAGAGAAATATGCACAAAACCAATCTATGGTATGTAGCACACTATGAAAGAGACTATAAGAGCTCTTACCTCTGCATAGTTAATTGATGTCAAAAATTACACATAAAAGGATGAAATAACCTACATAGTACTAGCAGTTGTGCAAATGGAGGCCAAACAAATCAAATTCAAAATTTCAAGGATTCCAAGGCCGAAAGGGCTCTCCTACAATATATATCGACTTGAGAACACTCGTCATAAAATCTCATCCCAGCCTGAGAAAATCAACTAGAGGGTGTTGATGACTCTACCCAAGAGGTCAAAGCCCACTCTGATACCAATTGTTGGATTTAGGGTTACAAGAATGCAAGTACACAGCTTAACCTCCAATGAATGGTCCCTTCATCTATTATAAATATATTTAGACACAAGTATATCCAAAGTTTTTAATAAGGAAGCTTTGGTAGTTGAGGAAACCTTGGTACTTTCCTAGATCACAACATTGATCTTCTCTCTTATGTATATGTCCTTAGTTGTATGTTGTAAATCATGACATTAGGATGCTCTGTGATCTATCTCCTTCCCTTTTAAATATGTCCACAACAAGATTGAACTAGTTTCAAGGTTGCACTTTGCATTGCATCATCATAATGGAGTGTAGTCTATGATGTAAGCTACACTTTACTCGATAAGAATGTTGTTATACATAAATATTTCACACACGAATATCCTTTTTCTTTTATATGGGTATGTGACACTATAGAAACTAAGTTACATGCTTATAATGTACCTACATGAGGTTATATGTTTACTACATAACAAAAAACATACACATTTAAGCTAGCTAGATACTGTGTGTTAGGAGGATGTGTTTGTATTGCATTGCTCGGGCGGCATAATTAAGTGGTGCATGTGTGAAGTGCAAGTTAAATTTGGCATGGTGATAGGTTCAAAATCCAAGTTGGGTAGTGGGGGGACATTGGCAAAAGTTGTGACAAGTTATGTTAGACAAGTAGTTGTGGGTGGTAGTGCCACTTTTGGTCTCAAACATAAGATGGGCTCTAGAAATGATTTGGGGTGTCATTTAGGCTACAAAAAATTACATTTAATACTGGCTTAACTTGAAATAAAAGTTAAAAGTAATGACCAAGTTCAAAGGGCTTACCACATTAAATGTGGATGGGTAGTGACCAATTAATGAGCAAGTACAAGGGGTTTTAATTTTTAGCGGTTTTATAATAGTTGGAAATTAAGTCTAAAGGTGGACTTTTGCATCAAAAGTTGTGCCACTTGGCAAAACTAGCGTGGAAACTTGCCATGCAAACTAGGTAAATGTGGTTTTTGAGGCTCGCTAAGGCTTGAGGAGGGTGATTCTATTATTGGCACTTGCTACTACTAAGCGAAATTCCAACCAACTAGAAGAGCATTTACTGTTAGCAGCTACACCAGGAGAACTTGAAATTGTAGAAAACTACCGTTAGTAGCATTAAGGATAGCAGGTGATAACCATCCAAAGGTGAAGATCAATTGGTGAAAACATTTTTGCTACCAAATACCAAGCACCAACCATTTTGGGGCATTTTTTTCCAATGTGATCAACAACTTCTCTCTCCTAAGCCATCTCTCAAGTCTCTCATAAGTTCTGTAGTAGCCATTCTTGGTCATTCTATGTAGTTTGAAGGTGGACAACCATGCTTTTTCTATGAAAATCCTAATTTGTATAGAGTGACATCAATTAGGGTTTCTCAATCACATTGGATTTTGTGCCCATTAAATGAAGCCTCGATAATTAGAGCAATAGGTGTAATTGTAGAACTTGCACCTAATTTGAAGGCCCAAAAACTCATCCACATTTGATTTGATTTGCATGCAAGTATTGTCAATTCAATTTGTACCCAAATTGCATTAGAAATAAGAAACAAATTGAATATTTATTCTATTAGTCATTTGTGATAGCCCAAAGTGTTGAAATTTGCAGTGAGATAAGCCTATATCTCAATGTACTAAAATTTTGAGAAATACAAGCTAAACAAATACCATAAGGGGTGCTAGTTTAGGGACCAACTGGGTGTTGACCATCCAAGATTAATGTGGTAATGTATTTATTTAAGATTTGTCAATTTTATGCTTGCTCTAATTATTAATAAATCAGATCATATACCATAGTATTTGAAAAGGCTGGTTGGTAGACTTCCCCTTAAATCATTGCAATTATCCTCGATTGCATCATTGTGTGAAAAAAGCAAAAGTAATCAACTCAAAAAGCATAAGGCATCACAATCAAATAGTATCACACACTAGTGCTTAACCATGCTTATGCCAAACTCATATGCTCATAGCCTTGAAAAAATATATTAAAGGTCGTTTTTTATCAGCACTCCTCCTAAGGATGTTCATAGGTTTTTCGCAAGCACTCCTCCTTAGCATGCTCATACTATCACTATTTCTCTTTAACAAGAGTCATTCCATGCTTGTCCAATCTCTTTTTAACTACACTTATTGGGGTCCTCATTCGCTTGTCTAATCTCTTTTTCACTAGACCTATCGAGGCCCTTATTGAAGCTCCAAAGAATTTGTAATGGATGTGTACATGTCGTCATGAGCAACGTTGTGCTTTTGAAAGTCATCAGAAAACTCAACTATAGAAGTGATAAGGGGCTACATTGATCTACACTTGCAAAGGCCACCTTACCCCCAGCTCATGCTAGTTCTTTCTCTATCATGTTATTATGTTTAATCAATGTATGCATCTAGAATGATGAAGACTTGTTTTGTGTGTCATGTTAGTATATTTTATCCATGTATATACCTAGAATTACTAACTCTTCACTTCTTGACTCAATTATATTTTCCATATTTTACCTTTTCACCTCGCTTTGTGACATACCCGCTTGAGACATCCTCATTAGTATATTTTATCCATGTATATACCTAGAATTACTAACTCTTCACTTCTTGACTCAATTATATTTTCCATATTTTACCTTTTCACCTTGCTTTGTGACATACCCGCTTGAGACATCCTCATTGGCATGATTTTCTAGGTGATGCAGCTTGGTACTCTTTTGAATAATGCGATGTTTGTTGCCTAGACTCTCCCAAGTCCACTTCCTAATGGAAGGTCTTGGCCATTTCCACAAGAATCCATTGAATTTTGGGTTCTAAATAAACTAAGGTCACCTATCTAGATTCATTAGCATTGGTCTTCAAGAAACTACTTGTGCTAGATTGCCCAAACCAAATCCGACTTGTATAGCACTTAGTTCAAGGAGAGGGTAGTGGGGCACATTTGCAAAAGTTGTGACAAGTTATGCTAGACAAGTATTTGTTGATGCCTAGTGTCAATTTTGGTCTTGAACATAAGGTGGGCTCTAGAAATCACTTGGGGTGTCATTTAGGCTATCAAAACTTAAACATTGAATGCTAGCCTAAGGTCAAATAAAAGTTAAAGTAATGATCAAGTTCAAAGGGCTTACCACATTAAGTGTGGATGGGTAGTGACCAATTAATGGATAGGTACAAGAAGATTTTAATTTCTACCCATTTGTTAATTGTTGGAAATTAAGTCTAGAGGTGGAGTGTTGCATTAGAAGTTGTGCCACTAGGAAACTAGAGTGGAAACTTGCCATGCAAACTAGGTAAAGGTGGGTTTTGGGGCTTGTTGAGGCTTGAGGAGGGTGATGCTTTTGTTGGCACTTACTTCCAAGAGGAATTCCAACCATCAATAAGAGCATTTGTTACTAGCAACTACACTAGGAGGTCTTGAGATTGTAGAAAATTGCTATAGTAGCATTAGGAATAGCAAGCAACACATATCTAGAGGTGAAGATCAATTGGTGCCTAACATTTTTGCTACCAAATATCAAGCACCAAAAATTTTGGTGCATTTTTTCTAATGAGATCAACAAATTCTCTCTCCTAAGCCATCTCTCACCACTCTGATTATAATTTTCTTACTTTATGTTGAAATTTCCAACCAATAAAATCTAGTCATAGTCCATTAAAATAAATCATAACGTCTACTAGAATTGCATGGAATGCATTAATTAAAAATCAAAGCATAGTAAACCATAAATAGAGCATAAACCATGTCTATAAACTCAATGGCATCACATGATCGTGATGTGTAATGTACATTAGTCAAAAAATACAAATAGACAATGTCCATTATTAACTAATGCCTATTGATGACCAATGCAAATGCATAGTCTTAGAGCTACAGTAAAAAACTGTATTGATTTGCATACCAACTATAGTGACTAGGACAATGAACAGTGGCCTCATGGTAAACATACTATCAACAAATAGTACATTGGATACAAACTGAACACATCAGAGATCTAGTATACACGTGTGTTATCCATCACTGGATGAGTGGAAGTGATACCCCCCTAAGCATTAGGTGGTACTTCAGACCTCGTACTATATTGAACTTGAAAGAGCCGGTTCTAGAGTTGGCTCAAGAGGAAATGTATCGATGTAAATCTACAACCACTAGGGATGGTCTACCAAGTCACCCTCTTCCATCCATTTTGAATCCATTGGTGCATAATTCTAAAACTTCACTAAGTAGTGTTTGGAAATTTTACACCTAATTGTTCTTTCTTTATGTGCTAGAATCTTCTTAGGTACCAAAATCTCATCTACCTCCTCAAACTCTAGCTAAATTTCAATAGATATATTCTTTAAAGCAACCCCATGAAAAGGTCTTAACAGGTTTACATGAAAAGCATTATGTATCTTCTAATGTGGAGGCTATTTTAGCTCTATCACATCACTTAACTTTTCCAACACTTGGAAGGGTCCATATTAAGGAATACTTAGCTTCAGATACAAATTCAATTTGCCTTTCATCCTTTTTAGCCTTGCTTTTTAAAGCATAACAATATCCAATCACCCTCTCAAATTGTAGTGCATGTCTATGGTGCTTAGCTACCTTCTTTTGCATCTCTTGAAACATTTGAAGTGCTTGCTCGACCTTATAAATATCCATGTTGTCTATATACTTATTAGCCTCAAAGATCTTATCTTTGTGTGCAAAATAGGTACAAATGTCATTGCCTTCTCTTCAACCTCTTCATCTAGAGGTGCATCATCTTCTCCCCTTTTCTCCTACACTTCTTTTGAATATGAATCTTCCATATATTGAAGGAACATAAGAAAATCTAAGTCGTTTTCCATAAGAAGAAATTCTTGTTGTTCCTTGTGATATGGGCAATTTTTCTCATAATTCTTGAAATCATAATTAATTAGATTCCATCTAGTAGCTAGGGTTGTCTTAAGAGCATTGGTTGCTTGAACAATATCATTCTAATGCACATAACTATCAAATACAGATCCCTTTATATATTGGAGATAATCTTCTTTGTACACTTGAAGCTTGTCAAAAAGATCCTCAAGAAGCTCCTTGAGATTGAAGGGAACATTCAATATTGACGTGTTATGGTTGAACTTGAAGGGATTACCTGTTTTGTGAAGAAAGTCAAATAACCTATCATTACTTGTCTCTTCAATGCTTTACAACTCTATACCTTCCAAAAATAGCCTCCTCTTTGCTATTTTGACAATAGCCACATTTCTAAGTTACTTTACTTTGCAAAATATGAAAAACCTTAGATCAAACAACCTTGAATTGAGAAATGCAAAAGTAGGGACTGCATAGCATAGGCATATAATTGAATTTTAATTTTATAGGTCGAATAAAACAAATGATGTTTTATTTGAAAAAGGCAATTACCAATTTGTAACATATACAAAATGCCACCATTGAGCAACAAACTAGTGTAGATTGATATCTAGTTTCATCAAACAAGTTAATTTTTTCTTACATGTTAAAAACTTTGAATTTTTTTTAAAAAACAAACAAGATTACAACCATCATTATCATAAATCGCACTTTCTCATAACTCAAAATGTAAAGATTTACCATAAAACAACGTGCAAAGATTCATGACAAACAATGTAAAAGAGAGAACTCAAAATTTGGTAGGTGTTGATAATCAATGCTTACTTGTTGATTGAAGATGTTGAGTGCTTGAGGGATGTTGAGTCCTTGAGGAAGATTATTGACTACTTGAGAGAGCTTATAGATGTTGAGTAAAAACAAATAACTTAAGGAAGGGGGATTAATAAAGGTTCCCCAAAAAAATATTTTAAAAAGTGAGGTTTAAACCTCAAAAAGTATGCACAACTAAAAAATTAGATGTTACAATTTCAAAAATAGAGTTGTTGAGGATCTCTTTTTGGAATTTGTATATAAAAGGGCCCTCAAATCCAACTAAACCTTTTGACAAATTTTTCGCTTAGATTTTTCTAGTATCATTAGATTTTCACACCAATATGTTGGATTTTCACTACTCCATATGACCTTCCAATAGACAATTCTTCATGTTTTGCTCAATGTTTAATGTTTAGGGGGATTCAAACACTTAGAATTGTAAGAATGCTATAATAATGCTGTAGAATGCTCTAAATGAACTATCGTAATAGAGATATGCAAAGATCAATAGATTCCTTTTGTTTTTTAGTTTTCTTGCTGAAAAAATCATTTGGCACAAACTCAACTTAAGAAATGCAAAATTTGTCTTATTTTCGCAATCTCGATTCCCAAAAATTGTGTTTCTTAATTGGGTGATAGAGATATTTTTTAAAAAAGTTAGTTTGTCATATGAAACACAAATAATTTGTTGTTTGAACACATTATTTGGTCTATTCTTGCATTTCATAAGTTGGGTTTGCAGTGTGTAAAAGAAACATCTCAAAAGTTGGATCTAATGGGAATACAAAAGACCAAAAAAAAAAAGTCTAATAAAAATACATTTTCTTTGTGGTGCACTACTTTTGGCATGGTACAAAATATCAATGTGTTTTGGAAATCACATTTGTTCACTGTGGATTTTTTAAAGCATGGCAAGAACAAAGCTAATTTCTAGGAAGCATAAATCTGGTCCTAGACAACTGCTTCTTCAGAAGATTCATGAAGCCTCAAAGCCAACCATACTTCCAAAACCAAGCAAACTAAGGTAAATGTTTTCTTAGGGTATGAGATGTCTCAGCAAAATAAGAAAGGAAATGAAAGATTTGAGCCTTGAAATTCCAAAGCTTCCATTTCAAAGACTTTGCAAATAGATTTGCAATAGTCATAACCTCTATAATATAAGGTGGACAAGGACAGCTCTTGATCCAAGAGGATGTATTTGATTTTTTTGATCGATTGTTTTCAAGAGGGATATTGTCATTTTGAGAAAGCTAAGATATAGGTTTTGTAAGATTCTTGAGAAAAACCCTCTAACAGATGTAAAGATGTATAATATTATTGAAGGGCCACTATATAGGAAGCCAAAGCCAAAAGAAGGCCCTAAAATTGAGGACACACGTGAAAGAGATACAAGAGTAGCAATATAGTAATTGAAGATTATAGAAGAATAGGTAGAGAAATGGAAGAAATATAAGAAAAGGAAAATAGAAGATCAAGAAGTAGAGGAGTTGAAATCTTTAGAAGTTAAAGTGAACTACGTTCTTCTTGATTATATAAGTAGGAGAAAGGATTGTGTAACCTTGGATTGAGATTATGTTTAGATTCTAAAGGGCCAAAGGGGAGAACTATTCTTATTTTAAGAATGGTATATATATACTATTGGTTTCTAATTAAAATATTTACTAGCTCCCTTTTTAAGGTAAATGGTACATGAGTTTCCTCTACAAATAGTATAAAAATTTGAAGTAATTGATCCCTCCATCTTCCATTTCATGTGACAAGAAATGGGCTTTGATATAAGTAGACTTGGATACTAACTTAATCATATTGATATTGAAACTATGAAGATTATTCTAATTTCATACTATGAATGATAATTTAGTAGTTTAGCCCTTATATCTTAATTTCTCAAAATACTTCTTTTTTTCTTAATTATTTTCACATGACAAATTTTTTCACTGCTTATGTTACTATATTTTGATAGTGATGTGTATGAACACACTTAGGAACATCACGACACTTTTTTCCCTCTCTGGGAGGCTTTTTTGGGTATACTTAGTCTTATAAATCTTCTCCTTATACAACTCTCAATACACTTTGAGTTGCACTCACTTGAGCTTCTTCATATGACATGACTAAATATTTACTTCTAAAAGATTCCCAAAAATGAAAGGTTGTGTAGAGTGTCAAGATTGTGGGAGAGAAGGAAGGAGTCTCGCTTGAAGCTTTCTTGCTTGCACAATGGGGGAAGACACACAAGGGTGGAGGCTGAAAACAGTTTTTCTCTACTTAGTTGTGTAAGCCAAAAGAACTCTTGTACAAAGAAATAGAAGAACCCTCTATATGGGTCTCAAACCAAACTCAACTAACTAAGGTGGCATACTAACTGAGCCACGAACTAGAGTAGATAAGGATAGCTATCATGTAGCTATTATTCATGGGCGGTGTACCAACCGCATCTACAACTGACAAGTCGGTGACATAAATACACAACGGTCACCCTGGCGTATCACGAGTGGAGCTCGATATCTCAACACTCCCCCTCGAGCTCAATCCCAATTCCTGCATACCAAGCAGGTCTCTGAACTTGCGCAGCTTCTCTGCGCCCAATGCCTTCGTAAATATGTCAGCTACCTGATCCTCTGTGCTGACATAAACTAGATCAATAAGACTTAGTAAAACCCTCTCTCGCACATAGTGATAATGCACCTCAATGTGCTTTGTTCTAGCATGATAGACTGGGTTATTTGCCAAGTGTATACTACTCATGTTGTCACAATAAATGACAACTGGCCCATCTGTAGACTGATGCATATCATAAAGTAGCTTATGCAACCAAGCTACCTCACATGCAGCCATTGCTGCACCCCTGTACTCAGCCTCTGTGCTGGACAAGGCAACTGTAGGCTGTTTCTTGCTGCTCCAAGTGACTGCAGCACTCCCAAAAGAGAACACATATCCACTGGTAGATCGTCTATCAGAAATGCTACCAGCCCAATCAGCATCAGTGTATCCATGCAACTGTATCTGAACCCCAGTCTCATAAAATAGTCCATACTGCAATGTGGACTTCACATACCTGAGTATGCGTCTAGCCGCATCCAAATGCGATTTCCTTGGAGCCTGCATAAACTGACTTACCAATCCAACAGCATAGCTCAAATCTGGCCTGGTAATAGTCATATAAATCAAGCTTCAGTACATAGTAGGGTCTTCCAGAAGCTCACCTGCATCTGCGCTCAGCTTCACATTCTGCTCCAAAGGAACTGAAATAGGCTTACAGCCTGTCATCCCATATTTGGACAGCATGTCCAATCCATACTGCCTCTGCAAGAGCTGTATCCCACTTGGTGATCTAATCACCTCAATGCCCAAGAAATAACGCAGCTCTCCCAAATCCTTCATCTCAAACTTCTGCTTCAATAGCATTTTCACATGAAGGATATCTTCATCACTGTCACCTGTCATAATCAAATCATCAACATAAATGACAAGTAGCATAATACCTTTCTCTGTTTTTCTCACATAAAGTGAGAAATCTGCCTTAGAAATCTGAAAGCCAATAGTGACAAGATACTGTCCTATCTTGTCAGACCATGCTCTAGGTGCTTGCTTCAAGCCATACAAGGCTTTCTTCAACTTGCAAACAAACTCAGGATGAACAGCATGCACATAACCTGGTGGCTGCTCCATATAGACCTCTTCTTGCAAATCACCATGCAAGAAGGCATTCTTTACATCCATCTGATGTAAAGACCATCCCTTTGATGCAGCCATAGCAATGACTGCTCTTACGGTTGCCATCCTTGCAACCGGACTGAATGTTTCTTCATAGTCAATGCCATATGTTTGTGCATACCCCTTGACTACTAATCTTGCCTTGTATCTATTCACAGAACCATCTGCATTGTGCTTCACTTTATAAACCCACTTACAGCCAATTGCATTTTTACCTTTAGGCAAAGGTACCAATTCCCATGTAGCATTTGCTTCCAAGGCATCCATTTCTTCATCCATGGCTTTCTCCCATTTTTCTTTTCCCATGGCTTCCTCAAAAGAAGTGGGTTCAGGTTCCTGTATCACCTTGACCATATATGCATAGTGAATGGCTGTAAATCCATCATATTTCAGCCTATCCACAGGATACCTAGCTCTGGTAGACCTGCGCAAAGTGGGTTCACTCCCAGGTGCTCTCAAAACATCCCTGGTCTTCCTCACTCCAGGTGTAACAATAGAAGGAATACCCAACTCATCATCAATGCTCTGTTCTGAGCCACTGGATTCACCATCCACATAAGAGTGACCTGCATTCACATCAAACATGGGCTGATCAACTTTCTCTTTTCCTTTTCGTGATACCTGCATACCACTATCTGCATTACTTTGAGAAGATTCTCCTGATCTCAATCTGCCTGTCCATGGCGAAGAATGTGAACCACTATTAGAGGACGCTCCAGGTCCACTAATATTTTGTGACTGCTGCTGTGAATTTTGTGCAGCATTACCATTTTGTGCATCTACATCATCAATCACATTTACTGGTTTATACCAGCTACTCATCTCATCAAAAACAACATCTCTGCTCACTGTAAACTTACGAGTAGAAGGGTTATAGCATCTATACCCTTTTTGCTGCAGAGAGTAACCAATAAAGATGCACTTCTCAGCTTTTGGATCCAACTTGGATCTCAACTCATCTGGCACATGTACATAGGCAATGCAACCAAACATTTTCAAATGAGAAATATCTGGTTTCCTACCAGTATACCTCTCCTCTGGAGTCATTCCATGTATTGCTGCAGTGGGAGTCCTGTTCATTATGTAGACTGCTGTAGCAACTGCTTCAGCCCAATAAAAATCTGGCAAGTCTTTTTCATTGAGCATGGCACGAGATACCTCTCCAATATGCCTGTTTTTTCTTTCTGCAATTCCATTTTGTTGTGGGGTATGACTGCATGAATATTGCTGCTTTATGCCATGCTCCTGCAGGAACCTTGCAAACTCATTTGAGAGGTAGTCTCCCCCTCCATCTGACCTTAGGCATTTTATCTGCAAGCCTGTTTCTTTTTCAACCATAGCTTTAAGAGTTTTGAAATGCCCAAAAACTTCACTTTTCTTTTTCATAAAATACACCCAAACTTTTCTGCTATAGTCATCAATAAAACTGACAAAATAATGACAGCCTCCAAGAGATGCATCTTTAGTTGTCCACACATCAGAGTGGATTAATTCCAATGGCTTCTTACTCTCTTGAACATGTCTAGGAAATGGTTTCCTTGCCTGTTTTCCAAACTGACAGGCTTCACATACCTTATGCATTTCTGCAACCTTGAATTTAGGCAATCCTGCAACAATGTTTTGGGCCTGCATTGATTTAAGTCGCTGTACATTAACATGACCAATGCGTTTATGCCAGATATCAATATCTGCAACTACACCGGTCCCATGTGCAAACATTGCTGCACTCAATTCAGGCATGTCTGCATCCAATGTAAACATTCTGCCCTTCTTCTTTCCTTTTGCTATCAAGTGACCTTTATTTTTCATATCCTCAACAAAGCATCCATGAGGATTAAATCTGACCTGCAAGCCCTGTTCAACCATTTGACCAACAGAAACCAGATTCTTGGTGATATTCGGGACATGAAATACATCGGACATGTATTTCTTTTTCCCATCCTGCATAGACAAGGGAATTTTTCCAATCTGCACAATAGGATGTGCAGTATCATCACCAGTCTCCACAAATCCTGGTTTTTCCATTTTCCTTGCATCCTCCATCCATTCTGCATGACCTGTCATGTGGTTTGATGTACCTGAGTCAACATACCATACATCGTTGCTTTCTTCTGTACTTGTCACAGAATTGTTCATGTGCTGCACCATAAACAGATGCTCATTTCTGTCATCACCCTGTCTACTAGAGGATGCATAATTTCCTTGTTGCAGTTTTCCATTCATGATGTCATTCTGCTTTTTATAGCAGTCTTTAGCCATATGATCCATTTTACCACAATAGTAGCATTCAACATTACTGTTTGCATTTTGGCCTCTTTGCCATCCACCACGACCTCTTTGGCTCCCCCTGCCTCTAGAGTTACCACGTCCTCCTCCATAGGACTGGTTTTCTTGAGTTTGTTGCATATTCTGATTTCTACCACAGCCTCCATATCGGCCTCCTCTACCTCTGCCTCTACCTCTTCCAGCATTTGAGTAGAAGACAGCTTCTTTTGAAGTTCCTCCTGAAGAAGATGCACCACCATTTCTTTGCTCCTCAGAAATTAGAAGAGCAATCAGCTCCTCAAAATCAGGAAATCTTTCACGAACTGAAATGGATGTCCGAAACTATGCATAATCCTTTCCTAGACCATTCAAGGTCACAGAAACTAAATCATCATCTTCCACTGGTGACCCAATGGAAGCAAGTGCATCTGCAATCTTCTTCACCTTCATGTGGTAGTCGTTGATGCTCATATTTTCTCTTTGCACATTGTGCAACTCTTGCTTGAGCTGCATTTTCCTGGCTTGCGTATTTGTGCTATACATTTTTTACAAAGTATCCCATGCCTCCTTTGGCGTACTTGCATCCTGAATATGCACAATCATAGAGTCTGAAATGCTGATAGACAGCCAATACATAACTTTCCTGGCTCTCTCATGCCATGCTTTGAATGCCTGCATTTGTTGTTGATTGGGAACATCAGGAAGAACTGGTTCTTCTTCATTTCCTGCAACAAATTCCCAATATCCTTTTCCCATAAGGAAATTCGTCATTCTAAACTTCCATGCCTGGAAGTTGTTCTTGTCAAGCTTTTCAGTGACAATCTGTGAAAGAGAATCAGACGCCATTACAGAATACTGCAAAAAATTCTGTCACTGCAAAAAAACACAGCTTCACCCTCACAAGGGCAAATCTGCAAAACTGGCGAAAGTGGTATTTGACCACATAGTCACTTCCTAGTGACGATTTTGCATAAACAGGAACCAAGGATGATTCTGAAACTCCCAATGTCTCTGCGCACAAGCATACGATGCAATTTCTACAGTAACTTTTCACCGACCTGTAGAACAGTGGCTGCACAGCATAAAACTGAGCCTTTTCCTGAGTGCGTGCAGAAAACTTCCGTCTGCAAAACAGGCCTCGAAATGGCCTCAAATCAAAAAAACAAGGTCGCCAAGGGCTAAAGCCCTTGCCCGCAGCATATACTGCCCTCTTGCTTCACCGCGAAGGGCGTCTCAACCTGAAACAATGCACTCCTGCAATTTTCGGCTGTGCTACCTGCAGAGATCTGCTCCCAAAACAGAAAATGAAAGCAACACTGCTCCTCTTACCAGAACACCGCGAGCTTGCTTGCTTTCTTGAGCTCCTTACCACGAACAAGGCTCTGATACCATGTCAAGATTGTGGGAGAGAAGGAAGGAGTCTCGCTTGAAGCTTTCTTGCTTGCACAATGGGGGAAGACACACAAGGGTGGAGGCTGAAAACAGTTTTTCTCTACTTAGTTGTGTAAGCCAAAAGAACTCTTGTACAAAGAAATAGAAGAACCCTCTATATGGGTCTCAAACCAAACTCAACTAACTAAGGTGGCATACTAACTGAGCCACGAACTAGAGTAGATAAGGATAGCTATCATGTAGCTATTATTCATGGGCGGTGTACCAACCGCATCTACAACTGACAAGTCGGTGACATAAATACACAACGGTCACCCTGGCGTATCACGAGTGGAGCTCGATATCTCAACATAGAGAGCCTTGGAGTACATCATCACACACCCCCTAAGCATCAATGATACAACAATAAAGTGCATCAAAAAATGTACATTACCAAAAAATGTAAAATTTGCAATGTGAAATCAATGACACCCTATTGCCTTATGAAGGGGATGCAATGGCAGTGGAGAAGGAGAAGAGGAAGATGCTGGAGAGAAGAGCACACACAATGTAGGTGTTATCCAACTGAACTGACAGCCTTATTGCACTATCATATTATATATGAATAAAGAATGGGCAGTCACAATGTACACGGGCAGGCCCAGAGGCCTTTTACCCCAATAACCTCCCACTAAAAGGCCAATGTGGCTGGGGAGTGAAAACAAAAAAAAGAAAGAAAAGGACAAGGTGAGGAATCATGACATCTCACCCAACGCCCAATCCCATAATATGTATGTCTTAAAGTCACCATCTCCATAACCAAGGAGGATACATCTACGTGACATAGGCTCATGTGGCATACGTACAGATTCTTGGCAATCAAACATCCTCAAGTAATCATAGGGTGACTGCATGTCACTCCATGCCTCATGGGGTATAATACGATCCAATGTCAAGCACGAAGTCCTATTAACCAAATAGACTGCCATCATAAGGGCCTCAACCCAAAAGCCATAAGACAACCCAGCTGTGGTAAGCATAGAAGAAACCTTTGCATGTAAGGTCAGGCGCATGCCATGAGCAATCCCATAATACCGTGGGCACAAGAAATCAATGCCGTACTACTGACAAGAGGTCTGAAAGCTGGGAGAGAGAGCATGACTCTCATAATCCATCTGCAAGCACCTAGGCTTGCTACCAGCAGAATCCATAAACCTGTCAAGCATAACTGCAGCATCCTCAATCTGCACCAAGGGAAAAGCCCAAACACGGTAGGTAGCATGATCAATAAAGGTCACAAAGTATGACGTTCCACCAAGTGACTAGGAAGGCATAGGTCCATATACTGCACAATGGACAAGATCTAGAGGAGCATGCATCGTATGATCGCCATAAGCCAAGGGGGCTCTACAAGGACCAAGAGTATAATCAGGGCAGGCATCAAGATGTGTAAGTGACATAGGAGGCAACAATGAGTCTGAACGAGATAAGATCGCCGTCTCTCTGTGTGCATATGGCCTAAGCAATAATGCCATAACAATGCATGCGGTATCCGAATAACTGCAACCATAGAATCTGCCATATGAGAGGCATGCACTGGGTACTGAGAACCAACTCGAGAACCTCTAGCCAAAACCAAGCAACCATGACAGATCTTCCATGACCTATCCTGAAGAGAAATAGAGTAACCTACATCATGCAACTGACTGCTCTTATTGAGCATGGGAACATGTAAAACATCCCTAAGCATAAGAGAAGTCCCATAAGACAAAGCTAGGTATATGTCCCCTATACCAAGAATAGCATAAGTCTGCTCAAGGCCCAAAGAAATACATCCATCAAACTCCCTGTAAGTAGAGAACCATACTCTATGTGGAGTAACATGACAAGATGCCATAGAATCCAATAGCCAATCTGAGGCATAGGCCGTATCACTAAGCAAGAAAGTTGTAAGGAAACTAGATGATAGGAGTACATGTTCAACTACATCATCATGGGTAACAACATGTACTCACCACTAGTAACAGTGGTAACAGTCTCTGCTACTCTCTAATCCATCTGAAACATTTTCTTTTAACATGCCCAAGCTTCCCACAATGGAAGCATACATCTGCAGAAGAAGAATCTATAGAAGATGACAAGGAATCCAAGTCATCATGAATAGGGCTATCCATAGCATCCACGGAGCTCAAGGAGTTGAGGGCTATCCCAACATACAAGTACTCTTCCATCGTCACTGGAGAGGGAAGCACAAAAGCATCAACTAGGGATGCAGAAGCTAAAACATGAAAAATACTTGTAGCTAAGTGCATGACATAACCAACCACAATAGTGTAAAGGCCAAGACATCTATTAAAAGAGCATATGGTATTCAGCCATGAAATCAGTCCATAACCATAATGGCAAGTATGACTCTGTAGTACATCAGACCACATAGTAGTATCCAAGTCAATGCAAGATTGGTAAGTGGCATAAGATCCTGCAATGGTCAAGCTCCAGGAGAAGCCCAAGTATATGTACAACAACATCCAAATAAGTGGCTCTGTAAAGTACATGATAGTAGACAAAGTGCATAGCCGGGTAAGCATCAAGAGCAACTGCTCTCTAACCTGTATGGGCAAAAGCAACCCAACTAGAATAGAAGCTAGGCAACACAGAAGCAACAAAGCCATAACTGCTAAACCCAAGCACTATCAAGAAGTCCACTGATCAAGGAGTAACCCGCAAATAACCAAGCATCAATGATCAATGAAAGCTCAATAACCAACTGCCAAGACAATGGAGCAAGCACTGCTCAAACATGTATCTGCATCCAAGTAAATTCAAGATCCATAATCGAGGCATCAAGGGCCAAATAGCATCCAAGTTGCATAAGTGATAAGCCAACCAAATGCAAACTACTCCACAAAATTCTCAAATGCAAGTCGATTCAAGCCCAAACATCTGCCATACTGCAAACCCAAAAGCATCCACATCAAACATCAGTCCCATAATGGGTAGCACGGGGCATAAACCTTGTCAAGTGAAATGCTAGCTGCAAAGAAAATGATGGTGAACCAAGAATTGAGCTCTATTCTTTGCTCAAGAAGCATCCGTGAGCATAAACATCAAAGTAGCATCATCCAAATACATCAACATATCAATCCGAGTAGTCGGGAGCACCCATAGAAGACCATAGGCATAACCAAACTGGATGTAAAATAACCTGTCAACCAAGGTAGCATAAATCCCAACCAACAACGAAGTTTTCGCATCCAAATCAAGGCTCAATAGCTTTCAAATAGCATATTTGAGCATTAACCATGATGACCAAGCATCAATACATCCAACAGGACACCCGAATGTCAACAAAGAGCATTATGCATAAGCTATCCCTGATAAAACCTTGCTGCCCAAACAATGTACAGTAGTAAATCCCTACATAAATCGAGCTATGAAAGCTCAAACCAAGTCCCAACTCATCTCAAAACATTGAGCAAATATCCCCAAAGCATTTGGGCATCAAATACCAAGCCTCGGGAGCATCACATAAGCTAAGAGCATGGCATTTTCTTGTTATAAATCAACTCAGATCTATTACAAAAAAAATTTGTGCTCAAAATTTGGCAGATCTGACATTGCCATTGCATTCGGAGCATGCCAAAACCCCAAGTTAGACTCTTACCTTGCCTAAATCGGATTCCAGATGCCCAAGATATGAGAAAAAATGGGATTTTTGAGTCAGATTTTGAAATGGGTGCAAAAAAAAAAAAAAAAAAAAAGTGAGCTACTACTATGGGGCATGTTGGTTATGCTGAGGATAAGGGGAAAAATGGGGGCATACAAGGTGCCCCATGAGGCCAAAGAATACCTGCAAAGAGCCTATGAGGGCTGGGGAGAGGCGGGAGATGAAATCTTGCCTCAGGGGAAAGAAGCCATGGCTGGCACTAAAGCTCCAAGCTCTAGGTCTTCAATTCAGGCTAAAGTAATGCCAAGACAAGCTCCATGATCAAGCTCTGATCCAAAGCTCTAACACCAGTTGAAGGGGATGCAATGGCAGTGGAGAAGGAGAAGAGGAAGATATGGGAGAGAAGAGCACACACAATGTAGGTGCTGTCCAACTGAACTGACAGCCTTATTGCACTATCATATTATATATGAATAAAGAATGGGCGGTCACAGTGTACACGGGCAAGCCCAGAGGCCTTTTACCCCAACACCTTAGTCTCTAAGGTTGAGACTAGGACAGTAAGAGTGATATACTCATCACTATAGTTAATGCATTTGCTATATGTGATATTGTTTAACACTAGGGGAAAGAAAGGTGATGTACTCATCATAAAGGTGTTAATGTATTAGAGAGATGTCCTCATCGCTATAGTAAATGCATTTGTCATATGTCATATTGTTTAACACTAGGGAAAAAAAGGTGATGTACTCATCACAAAGGAGTTAATGTATTAGAGCAATGTACTCATCACTATAGTTAATGCATTTGGCATATGCGATGTTGTTTTAACACTAGGGAAAAAAGAAAGGTTATGTACTTATCATAAAGGAGTTAATGTATTTATTATGTGAAAACTTTGGACACTAGTAACAAAAAGTGATGTCCTCACCACTATAGCTAATGAATTTGGAATATGTACACAATCAACAAAGATGAAAAGTTAAAAAGTTATGTCATCACCACTATAGTTAATGAATTTGGCATATGTACACAATCAAGTGAGATGAAAAGTTAAAATGTGGAAATATAATCGAGTCAAGGAGTGCTCATGTAAAACCTATGAGCATCCTAAGGAGGAGTGCTGACAAGAAACCATCCTTTAATGTATGTTTTCAAGGCTATGAGCATATGAGCTTGGCATGAGCATGGTTAAGCAATAGCGTGTAATACTATTTAAGAATCATGCCTTACGCTTTTCGAGTTGAGTACTTTTGCTTTTGTCACATAACAATGTAATCGAGGACAATTGCAAGGATTTAAGGGAAAGTCTACTAGTCAATCTTCTTGAATACTATGGTATATGATTTGATTTATCAATAATTAGAGCAAGCATAAATTTCACAAATCTGAAATAAATACATTATCACATTAATCTTGGATAGTCAACACCCAATTGGTCCCAAAACTAGCAACCCTTGTGGTATTTGTTTAACTTATACTACTTAAATTTGTACTACATTGAGATATAGTGCAAATTTCAACACTTTGGGGTACCACAAACGACCATCAATAGAATCAAGATTCAATTTGTCCTTTCTTTCTAATGCAATTTGGGTACAAATTGAACTAATAATACTTGCATGCAAACCAAATCAAATGTGGATGAGTTTTTCCTATCAAATATGTTGCTACAAGTTCTACAATTACACCTATTTCTCTAATTATCAAGGCTTCAATTAATGGGCGCAAACTCCAAAGTGACTGAGAAACCCTAATTTATGCCAATCTCTACAAATTAGGGTTTTTGTAGAAAAAGCATTTGTTGTCCACCTTCAAACTACATAGGATGCCTAAGAATGGCTAAAGAACTTATGAGAGAGGTCGGAGACAACTTAGGAGAGAGAATTTGTTGATTTCACTAGAAAAAAATGCCCCAAAATTGTTGGTGCCTGATATTTGGTAGCAAAAATGTTCTTGCCAATTGATCTTCACCTCTAGATGGCCGTCACTTGCTATCCTTAATGCTACTATAGTAGCTGTCTACAATCTCAAGACTTCCTAGTGTATTTGCCAACAACAAATGCTCTTCCTGATGGCTCGAATTCCTCTTGGCAATAAGTGCAAACAATAGAATCACCCTCCTCAAGCCTTGGGGAGCCCCAAAAACCACCTTTACCTAGTTTCCATGGCAAGTTTCCGCTCTAGTTGTTGAGTGGCACAATGCAAGACTCCACCTCTAGGCTTACCTTCCAACAATTAAAGGGTGAGAAATTAAATTCCCCTTGTACCTACTCCTTAATTGGTCACTACCCATCCACATTTAATGTGGTAGGCCCTTTGAACTTGGTCATTACTTTTAACTTTTATTTCACCTTAGGCTAGCATTAAATATTTAATTTTTGGTAGCCTAAATGACACCCCAAGTCATTTCTAGATCCCATCTTATGTTTGAGACCAAAAGTGGCACTAGGCACCACAACTACTTGTCTAACATAACTTGTCACAACTTTTGCCAATGTCCCCCCACTATCCAACTTGGATTTTGGACCTATCACCACCATGCCAAATTTAACTTGTACTTCACACATGCACCACTTAATTATGCCGCCCGAGCAAAGCAATACAAACACATTCTCCTAACACACACTATCTAGCTAGCTTAAATGTGTATGTTTTTTGTTATGTAGTAAACACATACCCTCATGTAGGTACATTATAAGCACGTAACTTAGTTTCTATGGTGTCACCTACCCATAAAAGAAAAAGGATATTCGTGTGTGAAACATGTATGTATAACAACATTCTTATCGAGTAAAGTGTAGCTTACATCATAGACTACACTCCATTATAATAATGCAGTGTGAAGTGCAACCTTGACACTAGTTCAATCTTGTTGTGGATAAATTTAAAAGGGAAGGACATAGATCACAGAGAAGCCTAATGTCATGATTTACAACATGCAACTAAGGACATATATATAAGAGAGAGGACCAATGTTGTGATCTAGGAAAGTACCAAAGTTTCCTCAACTCCCAAAGGTTCCTTATAAAAAAAATTGGATATATTTGTGTCCAAATATATTGATAATAGATGAAGAGACCATTCATTGGAGGTTGATGACATGACTAAAGATTTACTTCTAAAAGGTTCCCAAAAAGAAAGGGTGTGTAGAGAGCCTTGGAGTACATCATCACACCCCCCCTAAGCATCAACAATAGAACAATGAAGTGCGACCAAGAAATGTACATTGCCAAAAAAGGTAAATTGTGCAAATTGTAATCAATGACACCCTATTGCCTTAGTCTCTAAGGTTGAGACTAGGAAAGTAAGAGCAATATACTCATCACTACAGTTAATGCATTTGTTATATGTAATATTGTTTAACACTAGGGAAAATAGAAGGTGGTGTATGGCATATTGGGGGGGGGGGGGATATATGGGGATGTACTCATCACAAAGGAGTTAATGTATTAGTATGTGAATGGGTAAAAGTGATGTACTCACCACTATAGTTAATGAATTTGGCATATGTACACAATCAAGTGAGATGAAAAAGTAAAATGTGGAAAATATAATCAAGCCAATGAATGAAGACTTAGCAATTCTAGATATATAAATTGATTAAATGTACTAACATGACACACAAAAGAAGTGTTCATGATGTTAGATGTACACGTTGATAAAGCTTAACAGCATGATAGAGAAAGAACTAGAATGAGTTGGAGGTAAGGTGGCCTTTGAAGGTGTTGATCAATGTAGCCCCTTACCACTTTGAGTAATTGATTTGGGCTTGCTTAAGACGGCACTTACACAACAATTACACATTCTTTGGAGCTTCAAAGACAACCCTAGTAAGTCCAATGAAAAAGAGATTGTACAAGCTTGGAATGACAACCCTGATTAAGTGTAGTGAAAAAGAGATTAGATAAGCTTGGAATCATTCTTATTAAGGAGAGAGAGAGTGGTAGTATCTTTACTATTAGTTAAGGGGAGGTTGGGCCCTCACCGTGAAAATCGCGTCGCCTCAGCGCGAAGCGCCGGGGCGGGTCTAGGCGCGGAGCACCTAGTAAGCATTGTGAGGAGGAGTGCCCACAAAAAACCTACCAAGGATCCTAAGGAGGAGTGCTCATGAAAAACCAGCTGTATATATTTTTCCAAGGATGACATTGAGAAGTCCCGGATAAATTTTGGGGCAATCTTGAAGGAAGCGATTAGACTTTATGCATTTTAGATGATTATTAAAATGACAAGAGATACAGTCCTGCCTATTATAAGAGCAGTAAAGCCTTCAGTCACTCTGTCAGCACCCAACACCCATTGTTGACAGTGAGTAATGCAGGAGACGATGATGATTAGAACTGATGGGAGACCAGTCCATGCCCAATAAACCACCAGGGCTTCAGCCCAGCATGTATTGACAAATGGATGATTCCGACTGACAAGAGATCAGCCTGTTCCCTTACAAAAGCAGCAAGGTCTTCCGACAGATCATGTTGACAGAGCACAACGTCAAGAGGGATCTACCCACTCCTGCATCAGGCCACCAGCAATCTGTGATCGCTTGAGAAATTCCAGAACGCCTGTACGGGATCGGGACGAGAGGTGCCCTCGCAGCCCGGATTCTCGTCGAAATTGAGCACGGGGTAGCTGGCCGAGGCCGGCCCGACGCGGAAGACCAGGTCGTCGCCGCTGACAGAGATGGAGGTGATGTCCCACCAGGCAAAGAAGACCTTGACGGTGATGCCGGACAGGTCGGTCAGGCTGCCGTACTGGATGGTGCCAGCGATGGTGGGGGCGTAGCGGACAGGATATGCGTCGGGGATGAGGACGGTGCAGGAGCTGCAGAGGCTGAGGCTGAAGGAGCCATCGGCGGGGTCGAGGGTGTAACCGTCGACGGTCTGGGGGAGGAGGCCCTGGGGGAAGCCATAGCTCTCCAGCACTTCATAGGCAGAGGAAGACGATGATGACGATGAGGACCCTGCCATTAGGGCTGCGCAGGTAAGGAGGCACAGCCACAGGAGTGATGGTGGCATGGTAGATCACTACTCCGGTTGCAGAATTGATGTATGTCTCTCTGCGTCTATCAGGCTGCACTTCCTTCTTCCTGTGGCTTTCTGTCGGTGCGGCTTCTCCCTTGCTTTTATTACCCCACTATATAATTTTAGGGCCCCGCGGCCTTTCTTGTCCTTACCACGTGGCGTCCCCTAGCTTCGCCACGTCACCCTCCAACACAGCGGCGACTGTCCCTATCGAACCACACATTAGCGTTACTTTGGGAACGGATTGACGAGTATTGGACTGTTACACAACCATCTAGACGATGTATCGGTTCACCTTCCATTCACCGCTTGCACACTTGTCTCAATGCTTGGCTCTATGTTACTATCAAACCTATCTCAACTCACACATGTTCGCACAAACCTCTCCAAACAAGGGTTAATCGAGACTAACAAGATCTCTTCCAATAATCCTCCACCCTCTCTACTCACACCCTTATAGCCCCTCCTCATCCAAATGGGGTATGTAACAAGTCTATTTCACTCCACATGCAAGTCTCAATGTATGTGGAGTCCCCCAAGGATTTGAAGAGAGGTCGGAGGGCCGAGGCTTGGGGGGGGGGGATGTGTAAGGGCTTTGTAGCTATACCATGGCGTTGCTACCAAAAACACTTATATAGGGAGTAGTAGTGACCTTGAGCCTTGCTTGGTTTCCACTCTGCTTGTAATTCCCTATACCCAATGGTGAACCCAGACTTAGGTGGAGTGTCACAAGGGTGTAGCCTTGGGATGTGCCTATGTTGTATTGTTTTTTTATCGAATAATACAATAGTATATACCTTGCTCTCACATATCATGTTACCTTTCTGTGCCGTATTGAGTGAGTGACGAGTGCAGGTGCATCACACTTGGTATCAGAGCAACTCTTGCTCGGAGTGAACGAGTGCTCACGGAAGCAGGAGAGAATATCCAATGCCCCAAAGAGAACGAGCCGAAATGACCCACATCGTATTGCCCCACATCGCAACGACCCCCATCCTGTCAACCCCTGGCATGATGACCCCCGACATGGCAACCGCAACACCATCCACCATCTGAAGATGTGACATGGCTTCCCCGCAGCACAACCACCACTGGAAGGAGGCGAAACGCAGCTTCCCCACGTAGACAACCCTGAAAGCCGAGGCGCGGCTCTCCACGACCACATGGAGGACAAAAGAGAAAATGTACCCATCCCAACAATGGAAGAGAGGAAGAAGAGCAGAGGGCAATAATGAAGAGTAGCCCAAGAGGAGAAGATAGCCAAACTAGAGAGGCAGTTGGAGGGCATGTCAGGCATGTTGGAATCAATTTGAAGGAACATGTAGATGAAGAAGGAGGAAGAGGAAATGAGAAGGAAATCAGAAGTGGAGCAGGGTTATAGAGAGTGGGCATTTCAACAACAAGAAGAGGTGAAAAGGCAAAAGCTACAAGAGGAGATGGATAGATTAGGGAGAGAGGAGACTTCTAAGAGGGCGCAAGATACAAGAAAAGACAAGGAGAAGGTAGTGGCGGCCAGAAGTAGTAAGAAGGACAAAAGGCACAACCATAAAAAAGAGGAGGAGATCGATAGTCCAAAAGACGACTACGGCAAGTTCAAGATATCACAACCCACCAAGTACAAAGAAGAGAGGGATGTGTTGGTCCTGAAGAAATGGATCGCAGAAGTAGACAGATACTTGAAGTATGCCAAGATCACCAAAGACAGGAAGGGAGATGTGGCAACAATCTACTTGGAGGAGGACACTGCTAGGTGGTACCTGCTGCTAGAAGAGGAGCACGGACACACCATCTTTTCATGGGAAGAACTCCAAGAGGAACTCAAAGATTACTTCATTCCAAAGATGGAGAAATTCGAAGTCAAAGATGAATGGAGAAACCTCAACCAAACACAAAGGAAGATGAAGGAGTATGTGAGCAAATACAAGCAACTCATGCTACAACTACCCAACATGGGCATTGACACTAAACTACATAGATTCTTATTTGGCATGCAAGAATGGGCCAAAAGAGAGTAGAGAGATAGAAACCAACCAGCTTAGCCATGGCCATGAGAATGGCTGAAAGACAAGTGAATCTAGAAGGCAAGAGGATTGCCCAGGGGAACCAGAATAAATTCAACACCAACCTCAATAACAATTCATGGCCCCCGAGACCCAATGCTCCTAGAGGCCCATTCCTAGAGATGCAAAGTCAAATCTCAAGCATAACCCCAGCCACGTCACAATCTGCCTTAGTACCAAGACGAGCAATTGGAAAATGGGGGAACAACCGCTAGAAGCCAAACCTAAGTGTATCATATAGGCCCACAGGATCAAATACGTCATGGTGGAGACCCCCAGGCCTAACCATAGGGATTAGATTTTTCAAGTGCAGGAGACCACACTATCAAAACAAATGCCCCATGGAAGACACAACCTCATCAAGTGAGTCGAGGGTGACAACCTTTAGTGTGTATGGAGGAGAGGAACCGCAGCCCACGTACATCCAAGAAATCCCAAGCAGAAGTGATGAAAGCATGGACCACCCAAGAGTGGGGACAATCAGTGCGCAACCCCAATGCATGGTGGCCCGGGTAGCAGCAATCCACCACCTATACATCAAGGGCAGAGTGAGTGAAGGGAATCAAGCTATTATGGTGGACACACGGGCCAACCACAACTTTATCACATTAGAGTGCGTAACCAAACATGGGCTGAAATTGTCTAAGGCCCCAAAAGGATTAATAGGAATGTTCGCACAAGGAGAGGCCAAGGAGGTGAAACAGGTTTTTGCAGTACAAGTAGAAGCAGGAAATTGAAAAGCAAAACTCAACTTCTTAGTCATTCCCATGGACGATTTTGAAGTTATCCTAGGCCTGGAATTCTATGATAAATATGTCATCGCAATGTTTGGGAAAAGAGTTAATGAGATGATGTTGGATATGCAAGGAGAAGGTTTTAGAGTGCCCTCTGTGAAAGAATGCAGCTATCAAGTAGCAGGACACCAATCAAAGTGCAAATGAAGGATAATAAGCCTAGATTCTCATACCAAATAGTGAAATCAAGTCCAAACCAACTAGGAGCACCAACCCAAGCACCATCTCGTCAAGTGAACCATATTAGGCCACGCATCATGACATCCAATGCCAAGCAAATGGAGAAGTCAGTTAAGCAAGGAGACATGGTTTTTCTATGCATGATTCTACCCATTGAGAAGGAAGTCACCAAGTAGCCAAAACCCCAAACTAGCAGCATAGAAGTGGCAGAAATACTTGAGGAGTTTAAGGATGTAATGCCAGCAGAGCTACCCAAGGACCTACCACCCAAAAGAGATATGGATCACAAGATCTAACTCGTTCCAGGATCCGCCCCATTGGCTAGAGCCCCTTATCGTATGAATCACATAGAACTCATGGAATTGAAGAAGCAGCTACATGAAGTAGAAGAACAAGGTTTCATCCACCCCAACAAATCCCCCTTTAGTGCCCCAGTGTTGTTTGTTAAGAAGAAGGATGGGGGACTTAGGCTATGTGTAGATTATAGGGCCCTTAATAAGATCCCCATCAAAAACAAATATCCCATGCCTCTAGTGGAGGACCTCTTAGATAGGCTACATGGAGCCAAGTTCTTTAGCCATATAGACCTTAGGTCAAGATACCATCAGATTCGCATAGCAGAAGAATATATCCCCAAAATAGCTTTTTGTACTCGATATGGTAGCTTTGAATGGTTAGTCTTAGGATTTGAACTAATAAGTAATTGGCCTCATGGATGGAGTCTTTAGACCCAAAATAGATGTCTTCGTCATTATCTACATTGATGATCTCCTAGTATATAGCAAAACCCTAGAAGAACACAAACAACACTTACGCTTAGTTTTTGAGAAGCTGAGACAACACTTACGCTCAGTTTTTGAGAAGCTGAGACAACATAGGCTATATGCCAAACCAGAAAAATGTGAGTTTGTAGTAAAAGAGTTAGAATACCTAGGATTCACTGAGCGGTTGGTATCAAAGTGGATCACGAAAAGTAGAAGCCATCCAAAAATGGCCTATGTTGAAGACTGTGAGGGAAGTGCAGGAGTTCCTAGGCTTCACAGTATTCTGTAGAAGGTTCATCAAGGATGACAACCTCATCGCTGCACCACTATCCCACCTCACCAAAGAAGATAAACCTTTACATGGGGCAGCGAGCAATAGGATGCTTTTGAGCTAATGAAAAAACGCATGAGTCAAACTAGTGCGCAGATCGGACGTTGTATGCTCGCGTAGTGAATGCCGGAAGGTACCCAAGAACAATGAACTCTACTTTTTGCACAAGTTACAAGGTAAAAAGCATGAACGACAAGAGCAAGAGACCAATTGGGTGCAATCTCCCCCATGCCTTGTGTGAGCGCTTCACAAAGCATGTATTTTATGTATATTTCTTCTTCATGCTCAATAATAGCCCAATTTACAAAAATATATCAAGCTTTTAGCTTTTGAGTTTGCTTTTACAAAAATAGGAATAAAGCTAATGGACGGTGCCCATAGAGTCTGGCACGCCCAATACAATGTCCAAATAGAAATAACATAACCGTGCGCATGGGCGCATACAAAATAATAATAAATTATCGATGCCTCAATAAATAGGCATGACAAAATATAGGCGTGGCGCCTATCAAAATATAATCCATAGATCGAATACTCGCTATCCTCCAATGCTTTCCTCCGCCACTGCTGCTATCTCTACACATCAACTGAAGCATTCACAATCGTTAGTAAAATAATACAATTAAACCGACAAAAGTGAATACCTAGCAGTCTTCAGCTACATAAATAAATCAACTGGTTAGAAATAAATCCTAACCTTAATTTATTACGAGTGCGCACTCAAAACTCATAAACGGTTATTAATTTAGTATGCATTTTGCGGAATCACCCGCTATGGAATCACCCATGTACACACTAAATTAATGAAACGCCCGAAAACGACAGGCGTCCCCATCAACTTCTCGCACAAAGAATCCACTTTGTGTATGAGCCCCGGTCATCAAAGTTTACGGAATCCACCGTAAAACCTCACGGAATCCACCGTGAAATATGCCTCCTGGCATCATACCCCCGGGGTGGGATAGCAATTGACCTCAATTGCTATTAGCTCAATTTGGAGCTAACAGAGTGGGGAAAGCATTTAAGTCTCTAGCGTGCATCCATTGTGCTTCCTCTACAGGATGGTTCTTAAATTTAACTAGATATCTAGAATACCTTCTGCCAGTTCTAGTGGTCATAAAGTCAGTGTCTATGATAGCTTCTGGTTCAAGTATTTCAGTGTCTTCCTCTAATAAAGGTGAGTTTTCATAAACAGGGTGTACAGGTAATTGGCCTCTAAATGGTCTCAATAAACTAATGTGAAATGTGTTGTGAATTTTCCAATGAGGTGGTAATTCTAATTTGAATGCATTGTCATTAATTTTATGAATGATCCTAAATGGTCCATAGAATCTAGGGGCTAATTTGACAACTGGATGTCTATCTACACTTTGCAGTCTACGTTTTTCTATTCTCAGCCAAACATAATCATCAACTTTGAAATTCATTGCTTGTCTTTTCTTGTTGGCTTGTTTAGTATATGATTGCTAGGCTTTAGCAATCATATCTTTGACCTCATCAAAAATAGTGTTATGCATACTAGCAATATCATCAGCACTTTGAATTCTATTTGACAAAGATGCAACAGGTGTAGATAATCTATATCCATAAATGACTTCAAACAGTGCTTTCTTTGTAGATGTGTGTGGTGTATTGTTATATGCAAACTGTAATAAATGCAAATGTGTGTCCCATGTCTGAGGTTTAGAGATAGTATATGCACGTAAAAGATCTAGAATTGTGCTGTTAGTGGCTTCTGTTTGTCCATTAGTTTCTGGATGAAATGCAGATGAAAAATCAATCTTTGTGCCTAGGTTAGCAAATAGAGTAATCCAAAAATTGTTACAAAATCTAGAATCGCGATCTGAAATAATAACTTTTGGCAATCCATGGTTAGTAAAAACAGTTTTCAAAAATAACTGTGCTGCTTGTGATGCTGTTAAAGTTTTCTTACATGGAATAAAATATGCTTGTTTACTAAATCTATCTACAACTGTCCAAATCATATCATGGTTAGATTTAGTATTAGGTAAACCAGTAATGAAATCCATAGAAATTTGTTCCCAAGGTTTAGATGGAATAGACAAAGGTATAAGTAATCCATACTGTTTACCATGATGTCTCTTAACTCTTTGACAAATCAAACATTCAGAAACAAAGTTAGATACATCAGTGTCCATATGCAGCCAATAAAAATCTTCAGTTAACGTACGTAAGGTAGATATGATATCTCTATTACCTTGATATAGGGGACAATGAATTTCATTCAAAACAAAAGATCGGAATGGAATTGTAACACACAATCTCTTTTCATAAAACATAAATCCATCATTATATGACAATGAATCAATAGGAATGAAATTATTTTGAACTAATTTATTCCAATCAGCATGAAAAGTAATATCCTGATGATATGTATCTTTCATAGCAATCAAACAATCAAAAGATATGACAGAAATATTATGGATGGCAGGTCTTCTACTCAATGCATCAGCCCACTACATTTTCTTTTCCAGGTTGGTATTGAATGATAGGATGAAAACTTTGAATAAAGGAGGCCCATTTGATATGTCGGTCAGAGATTTGAGGTTGGCTAAGTAAATGTCTAATACTTTGCTTATCGGTCTTAATCATAAATTTTGAACCCATTAAGTAGTGTTTCCACTGTCTTAATGCTTGTACAACTGCTAATAGTTCTTTGTCATATGTGGAATATTTCAGCTCAGAAGGTTTCAGCTTACAACTAGAATAGGCTATAGGATGATTGTCTTGCATAAGTACAGCTCCTATTCCTGATCCACTAGCATCGGTCACTACTAGAAAGAATGGTCTATTAAAGTCAGGCAACTGTAGAACAGGGGCATGGGTTAATGCATGTTTCAGTAAGTCAAAGAATTTCTGTTGATTTTCGGTCCAATAATAAACAATACCTTTCTTCAGAAGTTTGGTTAATGGTAAAGCAAGTAATGAAAAATTACGTACAAACTTCCTATAGAAACTAGCAAGACCAAGGAATGAGCGTAACTCATGCACGTTTTTAGGTACATGCCAATTCAATATTGCATCAATTTTCTTAGGATCAACTTTAATTCCATCAGATGATACAATATGACCTAAATACTCAATTTCTGTTTTAAAGAATTCACTCTTTTCAAGATTTGCATACAGTTGATTTTCTTTCAATAACTGAAAAACCAATGACAAATGCTCATAATGTTCTTTCTCATTTTGACTAAACACCAAAATATCATCAAAGAAGACAATTACACAATACTGATATTTTAGAAATATATGGTTCATCATTCTACTAAACGTAGCAGGTGCATTAGTCAATCCAAATGGCATGACTAAAAATTCGTAATGACCAAACTGTGTTCTAAATGCAGTCTTGAATATGTCAGACTTATCTAGTCTCACCTGATGATAACCAGACTTAAGGTCTATTTTACTAAATATAGCAGATCCTTGCAGTTTGTCCATGAGGTCATCAACTCTAGGAATAGGATACCTATTCTTTACAGTGATCTTATTTAAAGCTCGATAGTCAATGCACATACGATAGGTATTATTCTTTTTCTTGACTAACAGAACAGGTGCACCGAATGGAGAACTGCTAGGTCGAATCAATCCTCTATTTAGTAATTCCTCAACTTGACTCTGGATTTCTTTTTGCTCTATCTGGTTATGCCTATATGGTGCTTTGTAAGGTGGTTGTGTGCCAATGATCAAATCTATCTTATGGTCTTCTGGACGTGAAGGAGGTAAAGCAGGTGGTAGGTCTTCTGCAAAATAGTCCTTAAAATATGCAAGAAATTCTTTATGCCTAGGGTGCATATGATTTTCCTTTACTTGCAGTTCATTCACCCAAATGAGATAAGATTTAATACTCTTGCGTAATGCACGTTTAGCTTGAGTATGCGAAAGCAGTGGAAAAACATTAAATGCATACATACCATATAATGTAATAGATTTTCCTTGAAAATTAATATTCATTGAGTGTGTGGAATAGTCTATATCTGGATTATGCTGGTGTCGCCAAGGCATACCTAAAATAATGTCACTCGACTGTAGTGGAACAACTAAGAAATTTCTTCTTTCTGTGTATTGACCAATTTGAATCTCTAAGTCTTGCACTTCCTGTGTACCATTATACCTAGTGCCTAAAAATGCAGCTTTTATGCGATAATGCGTAGGTACAGTCTGTAATTTCAATTCTTTTACTAATTTTGCTGAAATAAAATCATGAGTACTACCGTCATCATGCAAAATAGTCTTTTCCTTTCCATGCACCAAACATTTCATAGTCAATAATGAATGTGGAGTAGGCATACCTGGTAAAGTATCGGAATAGTAGTAGTGTCGTCCTCATCTTCAGTGAAGTCAGGCATATCTTCATGTTTGTCTAAACTGCAAGTCTCTGAGAAAGAATAGACTTCACAATTGGAACTTCTCGGGTGGTCCTCCGCCTGTAAAGGCTGGTCCTTCGCGATTTGAGTGCGTAGCAAGGGGTTCTTCACCGCCAGGAACACGCTCATATCGATGGATTGCCGCGAGAGTGACTATAGAGCTCGATCATTCCAGGAGCTTTTCCTTCACGTGAGATGGTAAGTGATTGGAAGCCCTCGATCTTAGCTTCGCTCTGATACCACTGGGACGCAAATCAGATGCTGTATGTGTACGTAGTGAGCGCCGAAAGGTCCCCAAGAACAAAGAACTCTACTTTTTGCTCAAAAACCAAGAGAGAAAATTTGCACGACATGAAGCAAGAAGACTAATTGGGTACAATCTCCCCCTATGCCTTGTGTGAGCGCTCCACAAAGCATGTATTTAATATATTATTCATCTCCAAGCTCAAAAATATCCCAAATTTACAATTAGCACGCTTTAGTTTTTGTGTTTGCTTTTGTCCAAATACAGAATAAAGTGATTGGGCGCCCAAAGAGTCGGGCTGCGCCCAAATACAATGTCTAATAACAAATATTGAAATCGTGGGCTCATGCACATACAAAATAATAAATATATGTCAAGCGCTTTAATAAATAAGCGTGTCAAAATAAATATTGGTGCCATGCCTAAGATGCGTGCCCATCAAAAATGATAATTTCTTCTAAATAACTTGAATACACGCTATCGCCCAGTGCTTCCCAGTGCCATGATTTTACAAAGTTACAAGTGCCTCAAGATGATCCAATAAAGCTTAAAAATTAAGGTATCCTAAAGATAATCCACTTTTTGCAGTTATCTCCTCCCTAGATAAGTGCCAATCCCATGGCACTCAATATTGTAGGTAGCATGCTTCAATTTGTGCCCAAGATGTGGAATACCTTGGATATTATGATATTGTTCTTAAAGGAGTAGTGTTGATATTTACTTATGAAGAATGTTGTTTGGTATTTAATGGTCAGTGTGGTTGAAGTAGTGATTGGTGACAAAGCTACTTAAGGGCTTATCATTAATGATGTTCTTATACTTGATTGGTGGTTCTTTCATTTCATAAGCTTAACTGGTCACTAGGCTTAGGTTGTAGCATGTTGAGGATGGAAGAGTCATTGATGTGAGGATATATGATCGTTTAGGGTTCTTTGCATCTTCTATATAAGTGCCATATAATGAGGCTTTCAGTCTCATTATACAAGTGCCATATAATGAGGCTTTTAGCCTTACAAAAGTGAATGAAATTATGAAGGATTAAAAGGCTAATCGTGATAAAGAGTTTGGCTCTTTGTATTGAGCAGATGTTGAGTTGAGACAATCGAAGCACATGTCTCAATGTGAGATCAAATGTATTCTATGAAGAACCATAATTTATAGAGAAGCCATTATTACTCCTTCTAGGAAAGTAGAGAACCTTGAGGTAGTGTGGTACCTTTTTCTTGATGGAGTTAGGACCTCAATGTCTATGGTCTTCTAATATGCCCTTGAGGTTAGTTGAGGCTCCTACACATCATTGTGGTCTTTAATATTTTTGTACTATTGAACTCTTTGACTTTGTTGCTTCATTGATGTCTTCTTTATCTTGGATCTTATTACCTATCACTACTTTTGTCCTACATTTACTTGATAAAATTTGAGAGCATATGTGGTTGAGTTGAAAAAGTTGAAATTTTAAATTTTGGAATTTAGACTTTTATCACTTATCAATACCATGGCAACTCATTACATCATAGTCATTGGTTAATCCTCCCCTTGCACCAAAAAATGTTACAATGATTCCAAATTTTTCAAGACAATGCTCTTGTGGTGTGCATAGAATTTTTTCTATTAAAAATTATTTATATACAACAATTGTAGTATGTTATCTATCTAAGTAATAATAGGCAGGCCGTGGTATAGTGCCACTCGACCCAAGAACACATCATTTGGAGAAATTGGGATTATATTAGAATCTACTAGTAATGTAGTTCTTCCTCTATGAGAAATTTTTTCAAATCAAGATGATCTTGGACTAGTTCAACCGATTCAATGTATTGTAAAGTAGTTCGCACTCGTTATCTTGGGAACCCAAACAACTCACCATGATAGTCATTAATTGAGCTTTGAATCTTGTAACAAAAGCTAGCACAATGTATTATTATTTATTAAAATTATTTTATTGTTTTGCCTTTAGGTTTGGTGCTTGGATTCCTCCATGCTTTTTACACAATTCTTATTGTGGAAGTAGAGAATTAAGCAAAGCTCCTAACATGAGCTTGAGACATATGTGGTATGAGTACCTTAGTCATTTTCAGGTATGCGCAAACATTTCGTGCTCATCCCATGTCAATGGCCATTTATTAACTTCTTGAACTCCTTAACAAACATCCAAGTTTGACATATAGAGCCATATATGCAAGTAATCGTATTCCATTATCAAGTTCCTTGTGACACTCCATTACTAATGAATTCTCATTTTTCACATTTTCTTTTTTCATTTCCACAATAGATCTTTTTATCCATTTAGGCTTTACATTTGTTTGAGGTTTTGGTTAAGAGGAGCATTTCATAGCTAGAGTTGGGTTGATGGATCTTTCAAAATTAGTTCTTATTTCTCATTTCATTGAAGAGGATTTACATTTGCTTGAGGTTTTGGTTAAGAGGAGCATTTCTTAGCTAGAGTTGGGATGATGGATCTTTCAAAATTAGTTCTTATATCTCATTTCATTGAAGAGCAAGGAGCTTGTTCTTTGTTGGAGTTAATTGTCTTAGTTGCAACTAGGGGCTGTGACTATTGGGGCTCAACATTAAATTTGAATGTAGTAACTAATGGCTTGGATTTGTCAATCTTGGCAAGTTGAAAATGACATCTTGCTTGGATCTGTGGACTAATGGGAAGTAATCTTGATCTTAGAAGTTTCAAGCGAAACTTTATCCGTGGACTAATGGGAAGTAGTCTTGATCTTAGAAATTTCAAGTGAAACTTTATCGACACTCTCAAAGAGGGGTCATTGGTTCTTGGAAGTATCCTTGGCTATCCCTTGTGGATCCATTTCCTTAGATTGAGGAGCTACACTAGGCTACTACTATTAGACCTTGTTTTTTCTTATGGGAAAAATGTCCTTTGGTCTTGAGAGACTTTAGAGATTTAGAAGTACTAGCAAATACCTTGGGTTGTTTCTTAACAACATTGGATGAGTATTTTGTCTCCTTCTTTGGACTTCCTTCATCAACTTGAGGAGTCTCATAGGAAGGGGTTGTTGCATGTCCTTTATTTGAGTTGTTGGTTCTTCAAACACCATCGGTTCCTCTTGTGGATTGGCAACTATCTCAGGCTGTTACACTTTAGTTAGGGTAGACTCAGGTGTCTTTTGCCAACATGCAAGGATTGGTTTTTCAATCTCAAGTACTTATAATATTTTCCAAGCTAAAATGAATATTTGATATAGCTCCATTGTCCCACTTCCAAACCCTAATAATCCACATGTTAATGGAAAGCTATTGAAGAGTAGGTTCTAAAAATGCAACCTCTAACAAGTTTGGAGATTGTTTGGGAAAATTTTAACATTACTCAATTTTTTAAGGAAATTTTTTTGTCAAACTCCCTTATAAGACACTCTTTTAACGTCAAATTTTCTGTAATGCCTTAATTGACTTGGTTCGTGAGCTAGATCAATGTTTAGGCCTATTTCTCTTTCTCCTTGATTTAGATAAATCTTGGCATGAGGTCAATGGACATGGTTGTGGATAGCTTGCTAACTCTTTTTTGACACTCATGATGGTATCCCAAAGATCTCTGCTTCCATCTGGATGGAGTTCTTTTCTTGATATCTTTAGAAGCTATTGTGTTGTTCTTAGAAGCTAGTGTTTTCTTCTCCATGTTAGGATAATTTCAACTAAGTGGATTTCTTCTCTTTGCTTGTGCCTTGATTACTTCATTAAGAACTTCTTCATTATTCTCTATAAGGCTTGTTTTTTACTCATAGGCAAGCTTCTTGCCCTTCCATTGAGAATTCACAAGGTTTCCTACTAAAATTGCAATTATCTTGATACCATAGTCCATGCCATATTTTGTGGACTTCATAGTGCATGTCATATTTTGTGGCATGCTTGAAAACTCTTCCAAGTAGGACTTTATTCTCCACATCTTCTTAATACAAAACCACATCAAACATGAAAGGCATGCTTTCAATTTCTATGGTAATGAGAATTTTGCATTTTTACACAAGGGGATATGGATATCCTCCATAAGGCATGGTTATTGTATTTTTCTAAGAGAGCTTGCTATTGTGCAAGAGTGGCCCATCTTTTTAAAGTGCAATAGCATGTGTGCTTGTGAGTCCACACAAACCTACCCTAATGTGTTTATAGGTGATATCCTAAGTGCCCTAAGTATTGACATGTCAACCTCCACATGAGCTTGCATCCACTACATGCCTTGGTCATGTGGTAGGACTTTACTCATTAGTGCCTTATGTGATTGACATGGAGGATATATTAGTGATGTTATAGTTGAACTACACCCACATAGTCATGTCTTGCTTATGGCATGTTCATTATATCACCTCATCTATCTTTCGAAAGATTACACTTAGTAATTGTATGTACATAAGTTTTAGTACTTTGATATTAGTATTTTATCATGTCATAAACTATATTTTGTGTGGAAGAAGAAAAAATAAAAAGAATAAGATTTCAATCCTACTTTATGTACCCAAGTCTCCATTGTGTGTGTGCACTCTTGGTTGATTCGTCTCTCTCTCTTTCTCCTTGTCTACTTACATGGTGTCGGAGCCATCCCATGGCTGCTTGGACCTCTATCAAAGGCTGAAATGAAGACGATAAAGTGTGAAAGCAAGCAAGAGAGCAATGGGTAAGAAGCTCTTTCATGTTGTTCAATTTGCCTTATATAGCCACAAAAGGCACTTCAGGCTCATAAGGATGCAAATTCTGATTGTGTGAAATAGTGTGAGCACAAAAAGCAATGATTTTTGTCATCTGAGGTTATTTTGGCCTCCCTTTTGTCAAAAGTTATTTATAGTTATATTGTAGATTCAATTTTGTTCACATTTATAGGTGTAGATGTTATAGATTTTGAATCTGTAAGGTTTCAAGTGTTTGCTAGGTTGCAAACATAAGAGCATCCACATATAGATTGCATATTGTAGTTATTGTTGTGTAGTAAGTGAAGAAGGCTATGTGTTTTGATTGTGCACTTGATATTGGCTTGGTTGTAGATTGTAGGTTTTACAAGGTTGCTTATCTTAGCCAAAATTCCTCACAATTTTAACTATATTTTCAGTGAGAATCTTGACAAGAATAATTATCCTGCATGGGATTATTTTCAAGATAGATTAATTTTTGAGCTCCATCGTATCATCTTGAGACACTTGTAATTTTGTAAAATCATTGTATTATTGTGAGATTCAGCCTCACTCTTGTGCAAATTGCATTATCTCATGTAGGATCATCAACCCACAAGGATGTGAGTGTTAGAATGAAGTGCTCTATATAAAATTTCACCTTAAGCTAGTCAAATAACCTTAGAAAATATATGCTTTATGAAGAGGAAGACTAGCCATGAGCCCATAAACTAGACATGATGCCCAAAAGGGGGTGGAAACCCTAATTTTTTGTATAAATTCATGTGAAAATGGATGCCTTGCCTGCTTTCCTAATTGGCATGCTATACATACTTTATGCATCCCATCAACTTTAAGCTTTGGCAAGCCATCCACAATCTATTTTGGTTGTATATTTTTCAAACAATATACATTTATATGACCAATCCACTCATGCCATATTTCAATGTCAGCCACAACATCTAAATCCTGTGCAAACATAGTAGCATCTATTTTAGGAAAACTTATATCAAGAGTAAAGAATTTGCCAGCACACTTACCTATTGTAGTCAACCTGCAACCATTTCTAAGCTCTTCTACATTACATCCATCATATGTGAACTAAATCTGCAATCCTTGCAATGGTTGTTTTACCATTTGACCAATAGAAACTAGGTTCTTAGTTATGTTTGGTTCTTGTAGCACATCAACCAAGTACCTTTTTTACCAACTTGCATACTCAAGTAAAATTTCCAATGTGAACAATGGGATGAGATATTTTGTAACTAGTCTCCACATAACTTGGAGACTTTAGATTGCACATCTTTTTAAACCACTCTTGATGAGAAGTCATGTGGATAGATGCATTTGAGTCTACATGACATTCATCATTCTTAGATGAACCATTAATAGTCATAGTATTCATAAAATACTGCATGACAAAGAGCTGCTCACTTCTATTATCATTGTTTTTGCTAGTGGAAGCATAGTTATCTTGCTACTTTTTTCCATTTCTAATTTTAACCCTTTTTTGGAAACATTTATTAGAGATGTAACATTTCTTACAATAATGCTAGCATTCTCTACTATCACTAGAATTTAGATGTTGATTAAAATATGCAACTTTCCCTATTTGACTTTTCCTTCCTCAGGAATATCCTTCCCTATTTTTTTGTGCACCATAACTTTGATCATGACATCACCTTGGCCTTGACCACCACTTCTACCTCTGCTAGTAGATTAAAACACCTATTTAGATTTTCTCTTACTTTGAGAATAAGAGGAATCAAAGCCAAGGTTTCTCTCCTCAAATATAAACATGAAAATCAAATTTGTAAAGTCAAGGATATCATCCTTGGTATTCATAGACGACTTGAAGTTCTTGTACTTAGCTAAATATGTTTGCACAATATTATCATTATCACATCAACTACTACAATGATAGATCCAAGATCTTCCATAATACTCTTAATCTTTAATATATAGTCATTGATGGAAAGATTCTATCTTTTAAGTTGACTTGAGATGCAACTTTTGTTTACATCAAACAACCTTGCTAGATTCTTCCAAGTAATAATGTGGGTTTAAGATTCCTACAAATAGCCCATTATACTATTTGTAACACTCATAGATAGCCAGTACATTACTTTATGTCTACTCCCAATCTTTCTTAGGCTACATTTGTTCTATAGTAGCATTTTGCTAAGGAACTTTGGATACCATTGCCACGCCATGTCTCCTTCAATGTAATTCCAAGTCTACCCTTCAAAAGATTCAGGATGAACTTTTGCTTTCACTTTTGCAATTTAATACAATATAATTTTCATATGCTCCTTTTTCCTCAACATTGATATTATTCTCTATTCCTCAACCATAGAGATTACCCTTGATACAAGGATAGGTTTCAATAAGGAGAAACAGAAAAACATTTTATATGTATGTGTTCCCTTATGTTAGCACATAGACTCATGTATTATTTACACTCTAATCTATATATGGTTTAGGTTGTCAAGTGTGGGACATATCTAGGGAGTTTTTGATTGCCTAGTATTAGATCCATCTTCCAATCCAACAATATATATCATGTAGAAGAAAAGTAAAACTTCCCTTTTTTAAAAACTCCACGTGATGATTGCATTAGTGATGAAGCTTATGGAGAATCATAGCTATTCATCTCTACCTCAAGAACCAACCTCTTCATCCTTCTGCATCTTGTAGTTCCTCCTTTCGAACACTTCAAGTGGCCTTCTATTTTTTTTTAAAAAGGGTCTCACTGAGCAAGTGTGTTGACATCAATAATGGCATGATCTTTAGAAAATTCTTGTCATGTAAAATTGCCTAAAACTTTCATAGCAAGAAAGACATGTTGTAATCCTCACCTTCAACATATGAGATACATGATCTCCGTTATTGCTTCTCCATCAATGTCCACCACTCAAGTTCTAATATTCTATGTCTACAATGCATGCTAGGGTATAGTACCTTCTATAGCAAGTGCCAAGTGATTATCACTCACTTGAGAGCAAGAAAATGTTAATCAATTTTAATGAATGCTTATTAATTAAAAAATAGTTACCAAAAATAGAATTTGTTAAAGCTTAATAATTTTGCCAAAGGAACCATGAGTTATCAAAACACCAATTGAGGAAGCCACCACAAATATTGTCTCCAAAAATAGCAACTACTAAACATAATAAATGATGATAGATAAATTATAATTGAAGATAGTGATGAGACCAAGGAAAGGATAGTGCATACATTTCAAAATCATGTGGGTAAATTACAAAGGTTAAGCCTAAATAATGGCCATTGTAAGTGGATAAAAGAGGGACAAAAGGGTTTAGGGTGCCTAACCAAAAACAAATCATATGTATACATTGTGTAAATTGAGTAGAGAGCTCATTCTTGTGTCTAAAAACCTAAGGGCTCTTTCTTTTTTCTTCTTCTCTTCTTAGTTCAACCATACCCAAATCTTCTATTATTGATGACAAGCTCATCATAGAAAGAAAGAGAGAGTGAGAGAGAAAGAGAGAGAAAAGCTTCTCTTCTTTCTTCTTTCTTTTATTATTATTATTTCCCCCTTTTATCTCATCATGGCATCCATGGCTTGGATGGTTCAATGGCTTCTTTGTGAGGTCTCATTCCATACATGAAGTATTAGCCTAAATGAACATGGGGATGCCTAGATAGGACCATGTTCTAAGGTACTTTTTATCATAGTTGAAGTGTGTATCTTTGTACAAAAGGAAGGAATTAAGATAAGTTGATGAGCCAACACTTTTGGTAGGCTCTTCAATAGACCTTTTGCTATTTGTGGACGTCTTGGATGGATATATTCGCACTACTTCAAGATAACATGCATTACTTCTACTATCTCATCCATGGTCTCTCAACTACTCCTATATTCACAAGCTCAAACTTTGCAAATTTCATCTCCATGCTAATATTTGAGAAGAAGAACCTTGGATTGGATTCCTCTTCTTCTCAAATTAAAAGCAATTCTGAACATGTGTTTTACTCTACTAGCAGAAGCAAAGGTGGTGGTCGAGGCCAAGGTAGTGGTTATGGTGTTCAAAGTTACGGTATACAACGACAAGGATAGTCCCAAGGAAGGGAAATCCAAAGAGAGCAAGTTGCACGTTCTAACTGATAGCAAAATTATAGAGATAGTATAGAATTCTAGCATTGTGGTGAGAAAGACAACATTTCTAATAACTATTTCAAAAAGAGGGTTAAAATTAGAAATGGAAAAAAGTAGCAATATAATTATGCTTCTACTAGAAAAAGCAATTATGATAAAAGTGAGCGGCTCTTTGTCATGCAACATTTTATGAATACAATGACTATTGATGGTTCATCCAAGAATGATATAAGGTATGTATGATAAACAGCATGACTTATCATGAAGAGTGGTTTAGAAATATGTGCAATCGACCATCCCATTACTCACATTGAAAATATTTCTTGAGTATGCAAGATGGTAAAACAAAGTACTTGGTTGATGCGGTGCATAAACTAGATATAACTACAAATCTAGTTTCTATTAGTTAGATGGTGGAAGAGGGATTACAGGGATTGTAAGATTGGTTCACATTTGATGGCTATTATGTAGAGGACCCTAGAAATGGTTGTAGGCTAATTGCAAAAGGTAAGCACGCTAGCAAATACTTTGCTCTTGATGTAAGTCTCCCTAAAATGGATGCTACTATGTTTGCACAAGATTCTGTACAACATTTGAAAAATATACAATCAAAACAAATTGTGGATACCTTATCAAAGTTTAGAGTTGATGGGATGCATAAAATATGTGTAGCATGTCAATTTGGAAAGCAAGCAAGGTATGCATTTCCACATGAAAAGCATGTGTACAAGAAGCCACTTGAGTTGATACATTTTGATGTGTAGGGTCATACAAAGACTACAATTATGAGTGGTTGCAAGTATTATGTCTCCTTCATTTATTATTATACTCAAAAAGTATGTGTTTATAATATACATGAGAAAAATGAAGTATTTAAAGTGAGGTGTTCACTCACTTACTGTAAAAGGTTTAAAGCTTTGATGGAGAAGGAGAAAAGGTGGTTGCATGTTAAATATCTAAGGTCTAATGGAGGAGGAGGGTACTTCTCCAATGAGTTTTCTAATTATATTCCCATGTCCTATACTTGTCTACTTGTTTTAGCAACTATTGGAATACTTGAGGCAAGATCTCTATTTTGTATGTTAGATCCTAATCCACCCAATAAGTTTCTAGCCACTGTGGCACTAGTATCTATAGGGATTATGTTAGATAAAAGGTGTAATTGGAAAACATCATTGACTATGTTTGTGGGTAATCTAATCATTCATACAATGATTCTAAGTTGTCTTTTTCTTACTTTCAATTTCCCCTTGCAATATGAGAAGCCTTCAAACAGCATCACCCATGGTGGTCATGAGATGTACTATATTATCTCTAAATGTGGATCATCTTACTCCTTAAGTTGACCAAGTTGATGCCTTTTAATATATACAATGTCACATTCATGTCCTCGAGGACACCATCAATATTCCAAGAGATTGACATCCCTTCTAGTTCTTCTTGTGCTAGGTCGATTAAGGCTACTATTGGGCCAATGAGCTCATGGAGATCCCCACTTACATCAATGTTAATGCACTAATGGGTTCTATAAGGTTACCTTTTGTTTTGTGATGGGATATGTCCTAGAACCTAATTTGGTGAAATTTATTTTCCAAAGGTTTTAAGTCCTAATTGATTGAGCTAAACAATTTTTGCTTCAAGTAAATCTACGATCAATTACAATTTCTCTCAATGATGGCATAATTGGCTTTAGGACAATTCTGCAACCTACTTTGTTTGCCCTACTAATAAAATACCTAGGGCTTCATCTCCAACCATTCCAAATTCTAGTGTCGCAATTTTAACTAATTCATTGCAATTTCCCAATTATTCATATTGCAATATCATTATATTATACAATCTTATATTGTGTGATGAGCTTTTGAATTTCTTAGGCCTAGCTTGGTGGAATTGAGGTTGTGCGTCATTAAACTAAGCTTTCTAGGTCTAATGATGAAGTCCTTGACAAATAAGCACATTTCCTTGGTTTAGTCAAGGTGACAAGACCTTTGATTGTAAATCATTGTGATGTTCTAGTAATTCACTATGATGGCATGATGAGCTAATCATTGTGATGTCCCAATGGTCTATTCACTATTGAATTATGAAATCATGAAGAGTACATAAGGTACAAGCATGAGTGTGAAGAAATTCCATTCAAGATTTTTTTTCATAAGTATGGGAGCATATAAGAAGGACTAGAGAGAGACCATAAGCATCTACATGATTACAACCTTTTCAAGGTGGATGCAAGAGCTCTTCCATGTGTAATGTGATAGGCTAGGAAGACATCTATGTGTCTACACCTAGGGTCATTGTCAAATCTTCAAAATAACATCAAAGTAGTTTTTCTTGGCTCTAGACTAGACCCACATCAATGCATGTCACACGTGCAACATATGGAGTTGCTATCATTAAAAAAAAGCTCTAGAAAGAGACTCGATGATCTAAAAGAGTTTCAACCAAATTTGTTGGGGTTTAACTGAAGCATGTGGAAACACAAATAATTTTGGACATAATTGAAAAAACTAGATAACATCTAAGCTACATGGATTGGAAATGGGACTTGATGCACTCAAGAGCCCTTGCATAAGGCCAAGACATATAAGGGAGGCACACATATCACAAGAGAAGCATGTGTGAATGGGTTGTTAGCAAAGTGAAACCCAACTCATGATTGAGAGGGGGCATTGAAATATGCAATCATGAAGATTGTATGAGATGCAAGCATGATTGTGGAGAAATCCCATAAGCAAAGTGTAATACATGAATATAGCACTAATAAGGAGTGGAGAGAAACCACGTTTTTAAGGTGGATAAAGAGCTCTCCCACATGTGAGATGGATGTAGAAGCTCTCCCACATGTGTGTGGGCTTGACTTTAGGATTTACTATGATGTTCTATGATCAACATTGTACAAAGAATAAAACGAGGAGGGTTAAGGTGCACTATAGCTTGTTAAGCGCTACTCACATCATTATGACCTTGTAGTGATTAGAGTAATACTATGATGCCAAACCCGAGAGCAATTTTTTAACAAGTCTAAACCATTTATACTAATCATCAATGCAAGTGTTATGCTTTCTACACATTGTCCTTTAGTTTTTACTAAATTTTCAATCATTTCCATCTATCGTGTCCAACCAAATCTAATGCACACATTGTGAGAGAGTGAGCTCCCTCACTCACACACAAGAATGAGCTCTTCATTTATTTTCATACATTGTATATATAGGGTTTCCCCTTTGGGCTTCTACCCTTCCATTAAGACTTTTGGCCTATCCGCTTTTCCTTCTAGCTATTCTAGGTCATAATGCATACACAGATCTATTATAGAGCTGCATAAATTGCCCACATGACTTTACAACTTGCACTAGACTGAAACTCACACACCAACTTTATAGCTATTAGTTTCCATGATTTGTGGAACTTTTAAAAAATATGTTAAAATCAATGGTTTGCACTCATGATACATTATTCAGTGTTTTCTATCTTCATTTTAACTCATGATATTGTCACTTGGCCACTAAATATTTACATTTATCTATAGATGTTACTAGGTTTGTATATATGATAAGAGTCAATAATACTTATTACCCTAAGGGACACCCTAAACATGAAGAAAAGAGCCAATTGTGATTTTCTCTTTATACTTCAAATGGTAGGCCCCCCAAATATAGCAAAAAGTTGCAATGATTCAAGAAAATGCAAGTTCATCTCATCCTAGAGTGGGCTCAAGTTTCGACAAAACCTTCTCAATTTGTGGAAGAAGGAAAAGTTCCTTCTTAATAATATATAGATAGATTTAGTTACAACTTTGCAAGAGCATGAAGAAAAAACTAATTCAAATGTCAAAAGCCTCCTCAATGTAGAATAAGAAGGATTCATATGGTTCCAAAATATATATGTCTAGAACTTTGCAAAAGAACACGTTTTTCAAAGCAAAGTTAAGCCTACAAGCCATGTAGCCCTAAAACCTATTAAGGCTATTTTTTTACAAAAACATTACAATATCAAACTTTGCAATATCTTGCAAGAAATCATAAGGACATCTAACCAACAACACAAGCACCATAAAGAACAAAAAACAAAGCATAAATCTAGTAGCTCCAATGGATGAAAAGGGCAAACCAATCCCATAAGGTCATATCCAATCCTCAAATGCATAAACCAATCATACTCGCAACTTCAATTGAAATAGATTAGATTAGATGATAATACTATAATATTCCAAAGAGAAGTTCAACATTGACATGTTGATCGAGAACTAAGAGGATCCAATGCTTTGTTACCGTTACAAAAACATTGGCAAACTTAGCCATGTCCTCAAGTATCTGCGTGAATACTCTACATTTTGTTCTCACAAGTGGCAAAAATGCATTTGTTTGAGTTTTTCTTATAATATGATTACTCCACGTCTTGGATATCCATTTGGAGTGGATGTGGCATATGTCAATTTACTCAAGGGGACACATTGCTAGTTGCATTAGATAAGTTCACATACAAAAAATATTAGGGATGGCCATTGCATGTCCAACTCGAAAGTGGCAAAAAGCAACAATCACCATGATTTCCTATCTTCTTCCTTTCTCATATTGGGCTTGAAAGTCTCTAGATGAGTTGGTACAACAAAGCCACCATGATTTCCTATTTTCTTCCTTTCTCATATTGGGCTTGAAAGTCTCTAAATAAGTTGGCACAACAAAGCTACTATTAACATATGTGAATTTCCACATGATGGATTGACTTTTGGCCCTCTTTCATTCTATTTTGTGTGGAGCAACAACCTTGGATACATATTGTGAAGACTTTTATTGAGGTTGGGATCTTGTATTGCACTACATAAAATCTACCATCTTGCAACATGCCTTGAATACCACCCAAGCGATTAAACCTATGTTCTTGGCTCACTTGATGAGGTCTTGGGTGGAACTTTTATTATTCACTTGATGGCATCCTCGTCAATGCATACATATAGAAAATTTATTCAAGGTGAGGTGTTGATACTCCTAGATCACTAGATTGTCCAACAAATACAACTAGTGGCAAGGTTGGGTTTAAGAACACAACTCCCTTGATAGTCAACATTTATCTCCCACCGTATTTGCCAACATTCTTTCTAACAAAGGACTTGCAAGGGCAAGGTTGGAAAGAACCTAGCAAGATTGAGAACACCTAGTGCACTGCTTCATTATGAAGATTCCACTTGTGCCTAGATCACAAGACTTTGTTAAACCTATGAGGATAGTTCTAATGAGGGTTATAATAAGCTGAAAATGTAAGCCCTGTCATAGAAAAAACTAATGAATTGTCTTCAAGCAAGGAGCAACTACAACATCCCATTGGTTTCGATTTTCCACAATAGACCAATTTGGCATTTTTGGAGAATTAATAATGCTTTTACATTCATAATTACACATTCATGGTCATTTTTGAAGTAACAAGCAACATTTGCAATCATTTTTCCTTTGCAATGTGGCTCCAAAAATATTGGATGAGTTATATGGTCTACCAAAGTCGTATTATTTCTTTCATCCAACAAACCTATAGCTTTCTTGGTCGCTTAGACTCTTTATGGTCATTCCAATGAGCCAAACCATTAATTAAACTCATTTTAATGTCACCTTACCACCAAAAAGAAAGCTAGCTCCTTCATGTGTTTACTTGCACAAATGGCAAAACAGATACCCATGACCTGCCCCAAACCATCCTCTCCCAAATACTTTGCAAGATGATTACAGTTGACTAGCTCCCAGTACTTTGCAAGATGATAGATTACTGCCTTTCCCATTGGATTAGATATGGAGCTCCATAGCGCCCACTTAAAGCATTTCCCTCAATTATCATAAACCAAAATCGCCTCATCAATCCATCATAAACTGAAGTAGCAGTGTCCTCCACTTTGTTTTTCCCTTTTTCTACATACTAGGTAAACACTATCTTGGCATCAAGTCGCACACAAAAATCTCACAAGATTAATTATGTCACCACCTTCAAGAATCTCTCTCGCCTGTATCAAACTTTTTTCCCCTCAATCCATCATAAACCAAAATTCTTGTGACTCTCTGTCATTTTTTAATATTATTTAAGTCTATAAATTAAGTTTTAAATATTAATTTAATAATTATTTTGATGCTAAAATATTAATAATCAAATCACCCTACTTAAACAACTCGTTAAGTCACCACATTCATCTCCATGATTCAGAGGCTTCATTAAATATGGTGAGAAGTGATTATAGCTTCTTTTCATTGTACCCACCATTATTATACTCTCCAATAGCTGGTTCATATAAACCAAAACTACTATCGTCAGAGACAATAATTTGTGACATTACATATATTGGTGGTTTATTAGAAGTGAAAAAATATTAGACTTAATCTCACCATCCAAAATGTTGGGTACAACATTTCAGAACACCACCAAAGCATTTCGTGGCAAAACTCACCTTGCCATCATAAAGAACGTAAAGGATACAGACCTGTAACAATTTCCTGGGGCTTTAAAACTACTTTCGATCCCTACAGACCATCCAAGAACCCATCATAGACACAATTTAAACACAAGGCACTCTATTGTAGCTCAAAGAAAAGGAGTAAAAGGGAAATTTTTATCCAGCCACCAGTCCCCCACCCAAGTAACAAAACAGTGGCACCCTTCCACAGGGAGTGGGACTTCGGAATTTTATACTACAAGTTTGCTGATTCGCAGTAAACATAGCATTGGAAAAGGCAAGGCCTTTGCTTAATTCAGAATCATTCAATCAACTCATGGTACTTCCTTCATAAAGACTTTAACTTTGAAGTAGAAGCATTTAACATAATTTATTAACCCAGAACCTGGAGTTTCTTCGAGTACAAACATCTGCACTTAACCTAAGACTGCTCACCATTCGATATATGATAGCCTCCAAAAGTATATATAGAGGAGCAAACAAATTCTAACCTATTACTGCTTACAATTGAATACACAGGAGCCTGGCAAAAAAGAAATAGAAATGTTCAAGCAGATGAATCTCAAGAATTCTCATCACAAGTAGTCTGAGATGGAGGACAAAGTACAGGATCTACACGAGGCTTAGGCCATCACGCCTTTGGATGCTTCATTGCTACACTGACTTGAAAGGCTTAAGCCATTAAGCTCAATCCAAGCCTTCACAGTTTTGAAGCTTTTGGAAAAATGTCAGGGGTGAACTTTTGTGCAGCACTCATGCTGCCCTTGATTTTCATTTTGCCTCTGTGAGACAAAGCACAGTCATGTTAGAAAGTTTAACATGAGTGTGCGTCCTAACCATTCATATGACTATCATGGTCATAATCAATAGCGCAAGTTAATAAGTGAACCAGTCTGATGAATGACTAGGCGTAATCTAGACATCTATTCAATGCTGACCTGATAAATGCCATCTGCCCACTCATTTTTCCGGTGGCCACAGAAATAAAGTCATCATCAGCAAAGGAGAAAACAGCATCAGGCTTGCCATCATATGTGCCTGATCAGTCAAGGAAAACAATGACAGGAAAATGGGATTGTGGTCACCTTGAGCAGCTTTAATGACATGGAGTGTAACCTTACACAAAAGGACACAAAGAAAAATACCCTTATAAACTTTGCCATTCTTCAGATCAACAACAAAAGTCTCCTCATCTTTTCCCAACTTCTGCAGCAAGCCAATAAATGTAAGTAGAGAGCCTCAGTAACAATTTTCAGCAAGTCTACAAGACAGCACTCTATAGCATTTGAAACATAATAATTGAGCAAAAAAGGTTACAATTGACAGCCCAGATTCCAATCATGCAAAACCAAGACAATAACAGAAGCCCCAACAAATTGCTAAGGAAATGATACTGGAAATTGAGATACAATCTACTAGGTTTTCGAAAAGAAGAGGTGAAATAAACTGCTAAACCTAAAACCTCTTAATTTCAATGTTGAATCTTCAATGTGCAATTAAGTAGTTTTTCTGACTTCACCAAGGAACCGTCAATGCTTTATCTCAAAAGGAAGATAATAAAATATCCGGTAGCCCCCAATGCAAGTCTCACATGGCTAGAAACACCAATGTTCCCCATTATACTGTTTCTGGTGTATGTGACAACTGCCCTTTCTAAGACAATTCCCACTCTGTGGATCACATTGTTTGGAGAAGACTGCGATCTGCGTCTGACTGGAGGGCATTCATTGCCCATCAAAATATGCCTTTTCTCACCACAAAAAAAAAGGGGGAGGCACTGGGCAGCAGCAGTCATTCTGCCTGCCAATGCAAGCCAACCTTGAGCTATTAAAGATTAAAGAACATCCACAGCAAACTTCTTCTTATAAAAGACTCGAACCAAAAACCCTTTCTTTTTTTTTCCCTTGGTTGGGTAGATGCTAAAGCATGCAGCAAATACTGCACAATGCACACGCAGTGAATGATGAAATTTCACAAGATGCATTACAAAAGCACAACAAAGAAACATGCTCCAAGAACAAAAAGACAGAAAACTCCCCTCGATTACGCATGCGGAAGGGAATTTGTATTAAGAAACAGTAAAGCCCGTGTGGCAATGGGGGAGTTTTTTTTTTCCCCCCGCTCTTTTTCTAATTAATGAGCGGGCGCAAATGAGTTTACCTGGGGTGCGATATTGATCTGATAAATGAAGCCGACCTTGGACAGCAGCTCCTTGCCTGCGTCTGTGGCGACGTGCTCGGTCATTTGCTGGAGGAGAGAGGCGGATTTGAGCTTAGAGTCGATCTTAGAAGCCATGGCCAGATTCTTCTTCTTCTGCTTCTTCTTCTTCTGATGGTGGTGCTCTGGTGCTAATGTTTCTACTTCTACGTCTCCCTCTTCTTCTTCTGCTTCTTCGCCCGCCCTTTAATGGAGCCTGTTTTTGTCCTTCGTCATCTGCTCCATGATGATCGCTACATATTTTTAGTTCGGTGGAAAAATTATGAGAGAGAGAGAGAGAGAGAGGGTGAGATTTCCAAAATTCCACGCCATCAATGACTTCATAAGTGCACACAACAACAATACCAACACCATAATTTCTCTCCTCATATGTATTGGCTCAAGGGTCCGGACTCAGGACTCCAGGTCATTATATATACACCACTAACTCTAGTGCCAATGGGCATGGCCTTTATGGGCACATGACAAACAAACATGCACTTGAAATCTAAACCGCAATAAGAAGGGTCCCCACATGAGGAAGCAAAACTGTGCCCTCTGCATTGCAGTGCAATGATAGAAAGGGGTTGCATTCGCCTTACATACAACGGTAAAGTTAGCCAAACTTTCCTTCCATTGGGGATCTTTTGTAAACAATGGATTGCATTTTGAGATCTGTAACAAACCACAAACTTAGGCCTATGCCAAGTCCCCCTCTTAACTTGTTCATTACATCCTTTCTAACTTCCTCCCAAGGCCTTCACACTTGCCCTCCTCCTCAAAGGTGGGAAAGCTCCTTACATATCAACACCGTGACCATCAATCAAGTCTCCCAAACAGCTTTCATCAGTTGCTTCATTGAGATAGCCGATTGAAGGTGGACATCTTTTTCCAATCCATATAGTATTTTATCCAATGATTGTATGGTCATACAAGTTCTTTTTCTCTTATGTTGCAATAACCCTCCATCTTTTATTCAATCTTCCGCTAAAAAACTTCTTCATATGAAGTGTGTTAGTCCAGATAACCATTTCTTCAACAAAATGGACCCAATTTTTCCCAATAAAAATGTGAGTTGATGAATGTGTACCCAATCTAGCAAACACTTGACACATAAATGCTACAATAATTAATGCTCCTCATTCTCATGATCTCTGAGGGTATATTGTATTGAGCTTTTTCATCCAATAGGCAATGTTAAATCCCACAAGTCCAATTTCAAAAGCACCTCTAGCACCATGTGCAAGTGCTTGTGCCCTTGTAGGAAGCCCATCTACACCAATGTGCAAGTAAATAATATGCAATGTACCCATCTTTTATTGATCAATTTCACATAGCTTAAACAGTAAACAACAAAAGGGATTGACTATAAGTTTATAATACCCATGGTATGGTCTTAAACTCATTAATGGAATTACATAAAAATAGCCACTAGCATAGAATCTATAATTCATGACTAATAATAATTACATACAATAATACTTATATTAAACAATAATTTCAATACTTACAATAGGAATTATGTGCACAATATTCAAGGGAAGTGTGGGGCATGTAAATGCCATGTAAGCACATGACTATCATTACCTTATGAGAGTAATGTAGTAGAGAAAATGTAATATGTGTGTACTTTTAAGATATGAGCTTCATCAAGCTCAATGCATCTTACTATATATTTAACATAGGCCATACTTAAATACATAAGTAGCGATATATTTAAAGTTGGAATCTCTTCATGCACAAGGAAAGTTAATATCAAATATATAGGAAGAGAGAAGCAATGCCCAAACATCAATAGAGGGATGGGCAAGAAGTGAGCTTTTCGAGTGAGAATTTTTGCAATACCACCATTACTTATTCATCTATTCCTTTTGTTATACCCTTACCACCATTGTGTCACCATCATGGTTGTAACATGTCCGCTTGTCCACTTGTGGGACACGTCTTAACAACCCATTGGGAGGGGAGTCTAGAAAGCGCCAACTGGCACTCGCAAGGAATGTCACAGGGTTTGCAATCTAGATCTTCCCGAGTCTGCCCCGAAGCGGAAGTATCCGGCCGTTCCCACTTAGGACCGACCTGAAGTCAGGGTTTCTTTCTTATCAGCCAAGTCTCTAGGAAGTAGCTAGCGTCGAGCTCCAGATGAACCACTTTGCATACGAACAACAGAGTCGAAGCGGATTTATTGTCAAGATTGTGGGAGAGAAGGAATGAGTCTCGCTTGAAGCTTTCTTGCTTGCACAATGGGGGAAGACACACAAGGGTGGAGGCTGAAAACAGTTTTCCTCTTCTTAGTTGTGTAAGCCAAAAGAACTCTAGTACAAAGAAAAATAGAAGAACCCTCTATATGGGTCTCAAACCAAACTCAACTAACTAAGGTGGCATACTAACTGAGCCACGAACTAGAGTAGATAAGGATAGCTATCATGTAGCTATTATTCATGGGCGGTGTACCAACCGCGTCTGCAACTGACAAGTCGGTGACATAAATACACAACGGTCACCCTGGCGTATCACGAGTGGAGCTCGATATCTCAACACTCCCCCTCGAGCTCAATCCCAATTCCTGCACACCAAGCAGGTCTCTGAACTTGCGCAGCTTCTCTGCACCCAATGCCTTCGTGAATATGTCAGCTACCTGATCCTCTGTGCTGACATAAACTAGATCAATAAGACCTAGTAAAACCCTCTCTCGCACATAGTGATAATGCACCTCAATGTGCTTTGTTCTAGCATGATAGACTGGGTTATTTGCCAAGTGTATACTACTCATGTTGTCACAATAAATGACAACTGGTCCATCTGTAGACTGATGCATATCATAAAGTAGCTTATGCAACCAAGCTACCTCACATGCAGCCATTGCTGCACCCCTGTACTCAGCCTCTGTGCTCGACAAGGCAACTGTAGGCTGTTTCTTGCTGCTCCAAGTGACTGCAGCACTCCCAAAAGAGAACACATATCCACTGGTAGATCGTCTATCAGAAATGCTACCAACCCAATTAGCATCAGTGTATCCATGCAACTGTATATGAACCCCAGTCTCATAAAATAGTCCATACTGCAATGTGGACTTCACATACCTGAGTATGCGTCTAGCCGCATCCAAATGTGGTTTCCTTGGAGCCTACATAAACTGACTTACCAATCCAACAGCATAGCTTAAATCTGGCCTGGTAATAGTGATATAAATCAAACTTCCTACTATGCGTCTGTACATAGTAGGGTCTTCTAGAAGCTCACCTGCATCTGTGCTCAGCTTCACATTCTGCTCCAAAGGAACTGAAATAGGCTTACAGCCTGTCATCCCATATTTGGACAGCATGTCCAATCCATACTGCCTCTGCAAGAGCTGTATCCCACTTGGTAATCTAATCACCTCAATGCCCAAGAAATAACGCAGCTCTCCCAAATCCTTCATCTCAAACTTCTGCTTCAATAGCATTTTCACATGAAGGATATCTTCATCACTGTCACCTGTCATAATCAAATCATCAACATAAATGACAAGTAGCATAATACCTTTCTCTGTTTTTCTCACATAAAGTGAGAAATCTGCCTTGGAAATCTGAAAGCCAATAGTGACAAGATACTGTCCTATCTTGTCAGACCATGCTCTAGGTGCTTGCTTCAAGCCATACAAGGCTTTCTTCAACCTGCAAACAAACTCAGTATGAATAGCATGCACATAACCTGGTGGCTGCTCCATATAGACCTCTTCTTGCAAATCACCATGCAAGAAGGCATTCTTTACATCCATCTGATGTAAAGACCATCCCTTTGATGCAGCCATAGCAATGACCACTCTTACGGTTGCCATCCTTGCAACCGGACTGAATGTTTCTTCATAGTCAATACCATATGTTTGTGCATACCCCTTGACTACTAATCTTGCCTTGTATCTGTTCACAGAACCATCTGCATTGTGCTTCACCTTATAAACCCACTTACAGCCAATTGCATTTTTACCTTTAGGCAAAGGTACCAATTTCCATGTAGCATTTGCTTCCAAGGCATCCATTTCTTCATCCATGGCTTTCTCCCATTTTTCTTTTCCCATGGCTTCCTCAAAAGAAGTGGGTTCTGGTTCCTATATCACTTTGACCATATATGCATAGTGAATGGCTGTAAATCCATCATATTTCAGCCTATCCACAGGATACCTAGCTCTCGTAGACCTGCGCAAAGTAGGTTCACTCCCAGGTGCTCTCAAAACATCCCTGGTCTTCCTTACTCCAGGTGTAACAATAGAAGGAATACCCAACTCATCATCAATGCTCTGTTCTGAGCCACTGGATTCACCATCCACATAAGAGTGACCTGCATTCACATCAAACATGGGCTGATCAACCTTCTCTTTTCCTTTTCGTGATACCTACATACCACTATCTGCATTACTTTGAGAAGATTCTCCTGATCTCAATCTGCCTGTCCATGGCGAAGAATGTGAACCACTGCTAGAGGACGCTCCAGGTCCACTAATATTTTGTGACTGCTGCTGTGAATTCTGTGCAGCATTACCATTTTGTGCATCTACATCATCAATCACATTTACTGGTTTATACCAGCTACTCATCTCATCAAAAACAACATCTCTGCTCACTGTAAACTTACGAGTAGAAGGGTTATAGCATCTATACCCTTTTTGCTGCAGAGAGTAACCAATAAAGATGCACTTCTCAGCTTTTGGATCCAACTTGGATCTCAACTCATCTGGCACATGTACATAGGCAATGCAACAAAAAATTTTCAAATGAGAAATATCTGGTTTCCTACCAGTATACCTCTCCTCTGGAGTCATTCCATGTATTGCTGCAGTGGGAGTCATGTTCATTATGTAGACTGCTGTAGCAACTGCTTCAGCCCAATAAAAATCTGGCAAGTCTTTTTCATTGAGCATGGCACGAGATACCTCTCCAATATGCTTGTTTTTCCTTTCTGCAATTCCATTTTGTTGTGGGGTATGACTGCATGAATATTGCTGCTTTATGCCATGCTCCTGCAGGAACCTTGCAAACTCATTTGAGAGGTACTCTCCCCCTCCATCTGACCTTAGGCATTTTATCTGCAGGCCTGTTTCTTTTTCAACCATAGCTTTAAGAGTTTTGAAATGCCCAAAAACTTCACTTTTCTTTTTCATAAAATACACCCAAACTTTTCTGCTATAGTCATCAATAAAACTGACAAAATAATGACAGCCTCCAAGAGATGTAGCTTTAGTAGTCCACACATCAGAGTGGATTAATTCCAATGGCTTCTCACTCTCTTGAACATGTCTAGGAAATAGTTTCCTTGCCTGTTTTCCAAATTGACAGGCTTCACATACCTTATGTATTTCTGCAACCTTGAATTTGGGCAATCCTGCAACAATATTTTGGGCCTGCATTGATTTAAGTCGCTGTACATTAACATGACCAATGCGTTTATGCCAGATATCAATATCTGCAACTACACCGGTCCCATGTGCAAACATTGCTGCACTCAATTCAGACATGTCTGCATCCAATGTAAACATTCTGCCATTCTTCTTTCCTTTTTCTATCAAGCGACCTTTATTTTTCATATCCTCAACAAAGCATCCATGAGGATTAAATCTGACCTGCAAGCCCTGTTCAACCATTTGACCAACAGAAACCAGATTCTTGGTGATATTCGGGACATGAAATACATCGGACAGGTATTTCTTTTTCCCATCCTGCATAGACAAGGGAATTTTTCCAATCTGCACAATAGGATGTGCAGTATCATCACCAGTCTCCACAAATCCTGGTTTTTCCATTTTCCTTGCATCCTCCATCCATTCTGCATGACCTGTCATGTGGTTTGATGCACCTGAGTCAACATACCATACATCATTGCTTTCTTCTGCACTTGTCACAGAATTGTTCATGTGCTGCACCATAAACAGATGCTCATTTCTGTCATCACCCTGTCTACTAGAGGATGCATAATTTCATTGTTGCAGTTTTCCATTCATGATGTCATTCTGCTTTTTATAGCAGTCTTTAGCCATATGACCCATTTTACCACAATAGTAGCATTCAACATTACTGTTTGCATTTTGGCCTCTTTGCCATCCACCACGACCTCTTTGGCTCCCCCTGCCTCTAGAGTTACCACGTCCTCCTCCATAGGACTGGTTTTCTTGAGTTTGTTGCATATTCTGATTTCTACCACGGCCTCCATATCGGCCTCCTCTACCTCTGCCTCTACCTCTTCCAGCATTTGAGTAGAAGACAGCTTCTTTTGAAGTTCCTCCTGAAGAAGATGCACCACCATTTCTCTGTTCCTCAGAAATTAGAAGAGCAATCAACTCCTCAAAATCAGGAAATCTTTCAGAACTAAAATGGATGTCCGAAACTGTGCATAATCCTTTCCTAGACCATTCAAGGTCATAGAAACTAAATCATCATCTTCCACTGGTGATCCAATGGAAGCAAGTGCATCTGCAATCTTCTTCACCTTCATGTGGTAGTCGTTGATGCTCATATTTTCTCTTTGCACATTGTGCAACTCTTGCTTGAGCTGCATTTTCCTGGCTTGCGTATTTGTGCTATACATTTTTTACAAAGTATCCCATGCCTCCTTTGGCGTACTTGCATCCTGAATATGCACAATCATAGAGTCTGAAATGCTGATAGACAGCCAATACATAACTTTCCTGGCTCTCTCATGCCATGCTTTAAATGCCTGCATTTGCTGTTGATTGGGAACATCAGGAAGAACTGGTTCTTCTTCATTTCCTGCAACAAATTTCCAATATCCTTTTCCCATAAGGAAATTCGTCATTCTAAACTTCCATGTTTGGAAGTTGTTCTTGTCAAGCTTTTCAGTGACAATCTGTGAAAGAGAATCAGATGCCATTACAGAAGACTGCAAAAAATTCTGTCACTGCAAAAACCACAGCTTCACCCTCACAAGGGAAAATCTGCAAAACTGGCGAAAGTGGTATTTGACCACACAGTCACTTCCTAGTGACGATTTTGCATCAACAGGCAATAGGGATGATTCTGTAACTCCCAATGTCTCTGCGCACAAGCATACAATGCAATTTTTATAGTAACTATTCACCGACCTGTAGAACAGTGGCTGCACAGCATAAAACTGGGCCTCTTCCTGAGTGCGTGCAGAAAACTTCCGCCTCCAAAACAGGCCCCGAAATGGCCTCAAATCAAAAAAACAAGGTCGCCAATGGCTAAAGCCCCTATCCGCAACATATACTGCCCTCTTGCTTCACCGCGAAGGGCGTCTCAACCTGAGACAATGCACTCCTGCACTTTCTGGCTGTGCTACCTGCAGAGATCTGCTCCCAAAACAGAAGATGAAAGCAACACTGCTCCTCTTACCAGAACACCGCAAGCTTGGCTTGCTTTCTTGAGCTCCTTACCACGAACAAGGCTCTGATACCATGTCAAGATTGTGGGAGAGAAGGAAGGAGTCTCGCTTGAAGCTTTTTTGCTTGCACAATGGGGGAAGACACACAAGGGTGGAGGCTGAAAACAATTTTCCTATTCTTAGTTGTGTAAGCCAAAAGAACTCTAGTACAAAGAAAAATAGAAGAACCCTCTATATGGGTCTCAAACCAAACTCAACTAACTAAGGTGGCATACTAACTGAGCCACGAACTAGAGTAGATAAGGATAGCTATCATGTAGCTATTATTCATGGACGGTGTACCAACCGCGTCTGCAACTGACAAGTCGGTGACATAAATACACAACGGTCACCCTGGCGTATCACGAGTGGAGCTCGATATCTCAACATTTATGCTGCACTTGGTTCATGGAGAATGGGAAACGAGAGGGATGCGAAGCTCAACCTCTCTGCCCATAAGGCATAGTCCCATTCCGCTCCCCTAAAACATCATAAATCGGGATTCTAACTCTACTGACTCTAGGTCTTCACAGTTTCGTTTTTACGTCTTTTGAGAAAAGTTCCCAGCTAAGCGGGATCACCCTTATGTAGGACGGCGAACCCAAGTCACATCCACCACACTTTCCTCGATAGCTTTAGTTGTCTAATTAGGTCCTACCACATTTACGTGTGACATTTAAAATCGGCTTCATTAATTAAGCCTTTTAGGGCACATAGTTCATTAACGTAATTTACAATACATACATAAAAACAAAACAAGCAGTTCTTTTATCAAACAAGTTCCTTAACTTATCTTTAAGTTAATCTTTGTCTCTTGCCCATACAGGAGAATTATGTATCCCTTCTGTCCAACAAATGTACTCGGTCCAAATCTCATGGCACCGAAATTTCCATCCTTTATTTAGAATAGGATCTTCCAACATCCCAGACGTTGGGCTCACGGGGATCTCCAACTCCATTCTGAACAGGCAAGGGGTGTCTAGAGCTCCACCTGACCCACAAGCGGTCTAGGAGTGAGATGCCATTTCCGTGGTTGGCCTTTTCACCACTCGACCATCGGCTTGTGAATCGAGCAGTGCCCTCTCGGGATAATCCGCGATGTGATCTTGGAGATAATCCACGCGTGCAAAATATACTTCCTTAATTAATCCAATTAAAATTCAAGCACAATCAAAGTAATCAGCCCTAATATCATATTCTAGAAAAACATTCCTTTATTTCCATGGCAACTTGTCATTGCAGACCCCTACCATGCATTTGCCATCAACACAAGCCTTGGAATATTTATCCAAATCACAATGCAACAATCCCTTGATTGAAAGAAAAACATTTAGGGTGTTGTTCAATCAATCAACAAAACTAATTGTATTTTTTCCAAACAATACAATAATAGACGCGACAATAATTCCATTGCATATTCGCTCTCTCCCTTGGGGCCAAGAGTAGAATTTACTTAATATTCCCTCCTTTAGCCTAAGGCATATGCTAAAGGTTCCAATACTATACATGACGTAAGCCCTATCATTCCAATGCAAATTAATCAATCTAGCAAGAGCATTTATGCCTCTTCTCTAAGTGACAATTATCTTTTAGCATTTTCCTACTATGCAACATTTTTTTCTTGGCTTTACCTTCCTTTCTCCTAAGGCAATTCTCCTAAGGCAAGGAGTCGCATGTCATCGATGTAAAGTTTACATAATCTCTCCCATGTATGTACCGTGTATATGCATTTGCGAACTTTAAACAATATTATCCTCGGTAAAGTTTAATCAAAGACTCATCGATGCTCAATACTTTAGTGTCCCATATGTTGCTTATGCTATGCATGGATTCATCACATAGCAACTAAATCTAATGGTTGCATTGGCTCCAAAAGGAGGGTAAAACCCCAAGACTTTTGATTAGAAAGCTCTTAGTTCACTCCTTCTTCTTTTCTCTGTTTGAAGTGATGTCTACTGCCTATAGACTGTGATCGCGGCGCGCGCGATTTTGCCAGTCACTTTTCTTTATTTCTCTTTTTATAAAATCTCCAAAACTAACTAAAACATCACTTTTCTTCTCTTTTAAATGACTTTTATTTCTATCTTTTTAGGATATAATATCTAAAATATAATAGTTTTTTTCCCAAGAATCTAATATTTTTGGACCATTCAAACTATACACATTAATACTAGTGATTAATATTGCTCATAAGTCGCGTTCACATTGTACTTTTCGTGAAAGGTAGCTACGGTCCTTATCAATCCGAGAAAAATGTCAGATTTATGACTCGATTTTTTAAAATATATTTTTAATTGAATGAAAATTATTAGCTATTAATGCTAGTCAGTTTTTACCTTAGTTAGTCTTTAGTTAGTAATCTTACTAACTTATTAATTGACTAACTAACTTTTGAACTAACCAACTAACTTTTATTGCGTGGAAATATTACATCAACCCCCCCTTAGAGAAATCGAGATGTCCTCATCTTGAGAGAAACTGGGGAAGACAAGCACTAATGGGGCTTATGACCTGTGGGTTAAGACCCACCATGCATCCGCTGCACTACTCTTAATGTTTCAAGTAGTGCACTCATATTATTCGAATTAACCATAGGTACAAGAGTAGGATTTATTCTCAATTGTCTTACATGTCAATTAAGCTTCTAGGAATTTTAGTCCTCCTAATAAGGTTTAGTGGGCTCTAGATCTTCGTCTTCATCTGATTTGTCTATGTATCCATAGATTGCACCTGTGTAGCTTTGTTTTCTTGGAGGCTCAATGTCTTGTGGACTTAGATCAGGGTGGTCTGCTTAGATGTGTCCTAGCTCATTACAATAGAAGCATTGACAATAGGGACATCTCCTACGGATGTACCCTATCTCTCCGCACATATGGCATCTCTTATCCTGATCTCCATAGTCTTGCTACAATTGCCCGATTTAAGTTCTTGGACGATTGGATTCGCTCGGAGTAATGCATCTTGCAAGTCCGTTGGACGCATTGCTTCAAGATGGTAGTTCAGAGGAGTGTTCATGCCATGGCAAAACTTGGATACTTGCTGTGCAATATCCATAGATGGCGCATATTTTAGTAGGATTACAAACTTTGAGTAGTAAGCTCCCAGGGTTAATTCGAGCTGCTTGAGATTGAAGAATTCATTCATCTACAAGGTCTGGTAGGTTGGCGGAAGGTATCGTCCGCGTACAGGATCTTTCAATTGAGTCCACGTAACAACGGCTTCAGAAATACCTTGATCTTTGCACCATTGCTTCCACCATAACCGAGCCTGGCCAACTAACTTCAATTTTCCAATCATTGCTTGATTCATGGAGGTAGTTCCCGAAGCAGAGATGTTATCGTGTTTCCGACCGTGTTACCGTAGCACAAAGGAGCGAAAACTGGGAAGAAGGAAAAATAGCAAAAAAGGCGCAAAAGCAGAAAAAGACGCCTTGACTGGCAACCAATCCCTGAAAAATTCAAATGTTCGGACACGACCCTCAAGAGGCTTCGGTGTTGGGCCACGGTAATGAAAGAGGAAAAGGCGCGCCATTAAAATGCAGAAGCGCCCCCGAATCTGTGTAAAAGAGTGCCAGGCTCGCTCCTATGCAAAGTGTATGCATTAGTGGGAATAGGATAAATTAGAATGGTGAGAAATAGGAAAAAGGGCCTAGGCTATGGCCGGCCATGTAAAAGAGGAAAAAGGGGATGACCGCCCAAAAGGGATTTAGGGTTTTGTATATAAAGTTGAAAAGTGAATGAGAAGCTCATTCTTTGGTGTGTGGCAAAAAGAGTCTTCTTTTTCCTCTCTTCTTCTCTCCTTTTTGCTTGTGTGTGCTCTTGAGAGAGGGAGTGTGAGAGTGTGAGGGAGTGAGAGTGTGTGAGAGTGAGGGATCAAGAGGGTGAAGCTCTTCACCATCTTCTCTTCTCTTCTTCCCTTCTCTTCTCTTCTCTTCTCTTGCGTGCGCGGCTGTGGAGGATGGATCTTGGAGATGGAGGAGGCTTGAGGATGCTTGAGCTAGCATCAAGAATCATGGAGCTACTGGAGTCCAAGAGAGAGAAGGGTGCTCGATCGGGCATCAAGGTAAGCTCACAACACTTGTAGCATGGACGGCGTGTTGACTAGGTGAGAGATAGCCATTAGAGCTCACTTGGAATGCTTGAAACAATAAGCGGTCCGTGGGTCTTGACAGTTGAGCGAAAGCTCCCACATTTTGGTTCCGTTTGTCGGGACCAACAGATTCAAGCTTGAGCACTTGCGCGCCTCACATCGAGCATTGAAGTAGGGTATTCACCCTCGAAACGGAGCTTGAGATAGGTAGGAAGTTGGGTGCTTTTAATCTTCGGAACAAGTAAGTATTTTGGGGATATTTTGGTTGTTTGATGATTGGAAAGCATGGAGGATCTATTTCAGTTTTTTGCCTTCGATTTTTGTTGCATTTAGCATAGGTTAGAGTTAGGAAATCGAACCGGAAAAGGGTAGGATTTACTGTTTCAAAACATGGCAAAAACAGGGAGAAAATCGTGCAAAATGTGCAAAATGCTCACTAATGAGGACTAAGATCGACAAGAGAGTGATCGGGGGCATCAACGCCACAGCTGGGAAGGCATATAAGAGCCAGGAGGCCAAAAGAGAGCTCATTTGTGCCGTTTCAGAGAGAGAGAGAGAGAGAGAGAGAGAGAGAGCTAGAGAGCCCCAGGCCGTGTGATTCGATCACATCACCGACGCACTCACCGACCCATTCAGGTATATGAATCCCTCCCTCAATCCCCCTAGATAGGATCTGGAGGGTTGTGCTTGGTATGATTGTGTAAATCCCAAGAATCGATCGAAATCGACATCACGCTGTCTCCGTCGCGCCGAGTTCGGCCCGTCCGAGCGGTTGCCTCTGGGCCGAGTCCCAGAATCGGCCCTCGGCCCCTTGCTATTCAGCCACTTGGTCCGGAACCCTAGTCGGCACTCGGACCGCCCGAGTCAACCCATGCGAGTAACCCCACTCGGACCGTCCGAGTGAGAACTTTTTGACCACGTGGCACATTCGGCCTTGGCCGTTTGGCCCGTCCGAGCGACCCATCCGAGTTCCAAATTTGAATCTCGGCCATACCCGGGATTCGGCCCTCGGCCAACTGCAGTTCGACCCGTCTGAATTATCTTGTCCGAACCTGCCATTCGGCCCGTCCGAATAAAAACCGTCCTAGCCAGATCTGGAGATTCGACCCTTGACCCTGTGCCATTCGGCCCGTCCGAGTGACCCACTCGGACCCTGCAATTGGACCAGTTGGTTCGAATGCAACTTTTTGTCAAATCTGTCAAAAATTTAACCCGACCCGACAAACATGCATTAGCACAACTTGTTGAAACCCTTCGGGCGTTCAGAACGTGATTCTGACACATAGGATAAGAGAAATTGTAGTACACATCCGCTTAGTAGTGGGTAGTAGACAGTTGAGGGACCCAAGGATTACGATGCGAGCCACTGAACCACAAAGACCTGATCGATCGGAAGCAAACAAGGACACATACAAGGAACCCTGAACCCTAACTAAACGGCCGGAAAATGGACCTACAAGTCTATGCGGGAGTGAGTGAGGCGTCGAGGAATTGCTTGCTACACTCACATTGAATTTTTGCACTTGAAGTACACTTAAGGAAACAAAAAGCCTGATTGGATACAAGTGCACGAGGAACAACACACTCACCTAGTGACCATAAATTGAGGTTTGTATTCAATAATCGAAGAAACTCACTCAGATAAGTCTCTCAAGGAACCCACCAATAGGAGCAGACCCAAGACATAGACAAACACGCGAAGCGCAGGGTAGAACCAAGCTAGGAGCGCCAGCGACGAGGATCCGTCGTGATTCTTCAACCTAATCAACAGTACAGCGGGGCTCCAGAATTCGACCATGACGAAAGAAGGCTCAGACCATCGATCTAATGAGGAGCCCGATTTGAGTGTATTCCCGGATGCTATACAGCAGATGGTGAGCAGCTACGACGCGCACGCCCGATACAAGCACCGAGGCAGGACAGCAAATGCAATCATTGCAGACCTAGAGGAGGAGAGAAGGCTAGCCCGCAAGGCATTGCAAGGCATAGCTGATTACAATAGGGATCAACAGGCTAGGAGCCAAAGGCAAAGCATGGAGCTGCATGAGGTGCAACGAGTGCTGAACTTGGCTGGCTGGAACTAAACGGACCATGGAGAGCACTAGAGGGAGACTTGACACTGAGTGAGCTCCTCATGAAACAGCTGCTCGATAATACCGTAGTAGAGCAGAGTGCCACTGCACTAGTGACATATCTGCTTGCAGGATTAGGGGCAAACCAGGGCTCAAAGAGCTAGGCCAAAATACCAATTGTGGCCAAACAACTCGACAAGTACCAGCCGCATGATGACCCATACAGCTTTGTCGAGAAGTTTGAGCAGGTCTGCGAAGCCAACGGCCTCAACGACCAGAGCCAACATTCGCAAGCATTCGGGCTTTGTTTAGGCGACAAGGGTAGGACGTGTTGAGAAATAGACAAATGATGTATGCTCCAAGAGGAGCTGTCCTGAATCCCATATGCACAGTGAGGAGAGTGGAACAACTCAAAGCCTATAAAGCATTGTACTTGACTATGAAATGAGGAGAATATCATGATGCTTGGTACTTTCAGTTAAGTGTCTTGTCATTGTCAATTCTACACAAGATTGTGTTTATGAGTCCAAGCTAATCTATCTTGGAACCTAATTCACTTGTGTAATAGTTGGTCTCTACTTGTCCATGTCATTATGAACTTGGTCTTCATCTTTGATCCACCATAGCTTGTGTCATGTCCTAGATCCGCATCATTTAACATGGTATCAGAGCCCAGTTGGGCATGGCACAGCTCATACTCTGAATCTCTAGTCTCCCTTCACCTCTGGTAATCTCTAACCAGCCCACATTCAGCTCATATCTCCAGTTTCAACTTCAAATCTCAGTTGGACCTTGTGGCAGCCATATCCAGACTGCACCTACCCACCTTGGAGCTCTTGGATCTCTCTCTACGGGTCATATCTTCAAGTGATTCCTTCTGGAGGTATCTTCCCTTGCTCAAGACGCTTCATCCTAGCACCTCAATCGATGACATTACTGCTTCCCAGCTCCAGCATTACAAAAATCGAAACACGTTGTCTAGTCTGCGCCTGTCCACGGTTGTACTGCTGACGGCAATCGTACGGTTCGCAATCGACCCTTTGAGCATAGGGCTTTTGAAGCTCACTATGCAAGCCTACTCCCCATGCAATATCTTGGGCAATGGTCAACTCGTTGAGCTGCACGAACTGAAAGAACGGTCGGCTCTCTGAAACCCTAGAGGATGCCATATCCAGAAATTTGAAAAGCTTGGTAACCTTGTTTTTTTTCTCATTACCATCATCAACAGTGATTTTGATCACTGAGGAATACTCTCTGAAGCTCATTACTAGTCTGGAAGTGTCCAAGGAAGCTCAGAAGCCACCCACGAAGTTCCTGAGAGGAAGCAGATCAAGTACCGACTAGTATCCATTAACACTCAAGTAGTGTCAATTTGACACTGATTCTCTTGTGTCTCTTGACACATTAAAATACAATTTTTTGCTGGTTAACTAAAGATTAGCAACATGGCAGATCTTGAGCAAATAGCAAAGTTCAATGGAGAAGGCTTCCATGCCTGGAAGGAAAAGACCATGTATCACCTAATGCGGAAAGACTTGTGGGACCTGTTTGAAGATGATGCAGATAACAAGAAGGAAGATGATGAAGACGGGTTTGTTGAAGAAGAACAGTTCAAATCCAAAGAATGGAAGAAGATGAATAATAAGGCACTAGGCATCATTGCCTGGGGAGTAAGTGATGACGCGTTACATCATATATCTGGCATTAGAAATGCTAGAACCGCCTGGGAGGAACTTGATAGAATGTTTGGTGCTCAAGCAAAGAGCTCAAAGGTAAAACTTCTCATGCAGTTTTATAAACTGGATATCAAAGACAGTGCTTCTATGACCATACATATTAATAAGTCTAAGGGTTTAAAAACTCAACTTGCATCTCTTAAAAAGAATATTGAGGAAGATGAAGCAATAGCCGTACTGCTTGCAAGTGTAAACAAGGATCCATATGAAAATCTTGTGTCCACTTTGAGTAATGTTCCAAGCCTCACACTTAAAGATATTGAGCACTCACTACTCGATGAAGAAGGCAAAGTAAAAACCAAGAATGCAAAAGACAATGTCTCGTCATCTAGGGACAATCTTTTGTACACCAAAGGAGCTGCTGGACCTAAAGGAAGAGGTCAAGGATTCATCAACAACAATAACAAGGATCGGATTACATGTCACTATTGTGGTAAGACTGGCCATGTAGCCAGTGAATGTTTCCACAAGAAGAGAGCCCAACAATTGCAAAGTGATCATCACCAGAACCAATACATGGAAGAAAGAGAAGAAGAAAAATATGCTTCCACTTCCATCAACAACTCTGACAGATTGTTTTGAAGAACTTTCATTGTATCTTTCATATGTTTTTCCCATAGTGGATCTTTCTTTTCCTTAGTAAATTTGATTTGTACAACTCTTACCAAGAATGTAAAGTTTCAAGCCTTAACTTGACTAGGCTGCTAAAGAGCTAGTCTCCTGGTCCATGTCTACATGTAGGGGGGGCAAAAGCCAGCAAGGGTAGAGACTCATCATTTGAGGGGGGGTGTTGAGAAATAGACAAATGATGTATGCTCCAAGAGGAGCTGTCCTGAATCCCATATGCACAGTGAGGAGAGTGGAACAACTCAAAGCCTATAAAGCATTGTACTTGACTATGAAACGAGGAGAATATCATGATGCTTGGTACTTTCAGTTAAGTGTCTTGTCATTGTCAATTCTACACAAGATTGTGTTTATGAGTCCAAGCTAATCTATCTTGGAACCTAATTCACTTGTGTAATAGTTGGTCTCTACTTGTCCATGTCATTATGAACTTGGTCTTCATCTTTGATCCACCATAGCTTGTGTCATGTCCTAGATCCGTATCATTTAACATGGTATCAGAGCCCAGTTGGGCATGGCACAGCTCATACTCTGAATCTCTAGTCTCCCTTCACCTCTGGTAATCTCTAACCAGCCCACATTCAGCTCATATCTCCAGTTTCAACTTCAAATCTCAATTGGACCTTGTGGCAGCCATATCCAGACTGCACCTACCCACCTTGGAGCTCTTGGATCTCTCTCTACGGGCCATATCTTCAAGTGATTCCTTCTAGAGGTATCTTCCCTTGCTCAAGATGCTTCATCCTAGCACCTCAATCGATCACATTACTGCTTCCCAGCTCCAGCATTACAGAAATCGAAACATGTTGTCCAGTCTGCGCCTGTCCACGGTTGTACTGCTGATGGCAATCGTACGGTTCGCAATCGACCCTTTGAGCATAGGGCTTTTGAAGCTCACTATGCAAGCCTACTCCCCATGCAATATCTTGGGCAATGGTCAACTCGTTGAGCTGCACGAACTGAAAGAACAGTCGGCTCTCTGAAACCCTAGAGGAAGCCATATCCAGAAATTTGAAAAGCTTGGTAACCTTGTTTTTTTTCTCATTACCATCATCAACAGTGATTTTGATCACTGAGGAATACTCTCTGAAGCTCATTACTAGTCTAGAAGTGTCCAAGGAAGCTCAAAAGCCACCCACGAAGTTCCTGAGAGGAAGCAGATCAAGTACCGACTAGTATCCATTAACACTCAAGTAGTGTCAATTTGACACTGATTCTCTTGTGTCTCTTGACACATTAAAATACAATTTTTTGCTGGTTAACTGAAGATTAGCAACATGGCAGATCTTGAGCAAATAGCAAAGTTCAATGGAGAAGGCTTCCATGCCTGGAAGGAAAAGACCATGTATCACCTAATGCGGAAAGACTTGTGGGACCTGTTTGAAGATGATGCAAATAACAAGAAGGAAGATGATGAAGACGGGTTTGTTGAAGAAGAACAGTTCAAATCCAAAGAATGGAAGAAGATGAATAATAAGGCACTAGGCATCATTGCCTGGGGACTAAGTGATGACGCGTTACATCATATATCTGGCATTAGAAATGCTAGAACCGCCTGGGAGGAACTTGATAGAATGTTTGGTGCTCAAGCAAAGAACTCAAAGGTAAAACTTCTCATGCAGTTTTATAAACTGGATATCAAAGACAGTGCTTCTATGACCATACATATTAATAAGTCTAAGGGTTTAAAAACTCAACTTGCATCTCTTAAAAAGAATATTGAGGAAGATGAAGCAATAGCCGTACTGCTTGCAAGTGTAAACAAGGATCCATATGAAAATCTTGTGTCCACTTTGAGTAATGTTCCAAGCCTCACACTTAAAGATATTGAGCACTCACTACTCGATGAAGAAGGCAAAGTAAAAACCAAGAATGCAAAAGACAATGTCTCGTCATCTAGGGACAATCTTTTGTACACCAAAGGAGCTGCTGGACCTAAAGGAAGAGGTCAAGGATTCATCAACAACAATAACAAGGATCGGATTACATGTCACTATTGTGGTAAGACTGGCCATGTAGCCAGTGAATGTTTCCACAAGAAGAGAGCCCAACAATTGCAAAGTGATCATCACCAGAACCAATACATGGAAGAAAGAGAAGAAGAAAAATATGCTTCCACTTCCATCAACAACTCTGACAGATTGTTTTGAAGAACTTTCATTGTATCTTTCATATGTTTTTCCCATAGTGGATCTTTCTTTTCCTTAGTAAATTTGATTTGTACAACTCTTACCAAGAATGTAAAGTTTCAAGCCTTAACTTGACTAGGCTGCTAAAGAGCTAGTCTCCTGGTCCATGTCTACATGTAGGGGGGCAAAAGCCAGCAAGGGTAGAGACTCATCATTTGAGGGGGGGTGTTGAGAAATAGACAAATGATGTATGCTCCAAGAGGAGCTGTCCTGAATCCCATATGCACAGTGAGGAGAGTGGAACAACTCAAAGCCTATAAAGCATTGTACTTGACTATGAAACGAGGAGAATATCATGATGCTTGGTACTTTCAGTTAAGTGTCTTGTCATTGTCAATTCTACACAAGATTGTGTTTATGAGTCCAAGCTAATCTATCTTGGAATCTAATTCACTTGTGTAATAGTTGGTCTCTACTTGTCCATGTCATTATGAACTTGGTCTTCATCTTTGATCCACCATAGCTTGTGTCATGTCCTAGATCCGTATCATTTAACATGGTATCAGAGCCCAGTTGGGCATGGCACAGCTCATACTCTGAATCTCTAGTCTCCCTTCACCTCTGGTAATCTCTAACCAGCCCACATTCAGCTCATATCTCCAGTTTCAACTTCAAATCTCAGTTGGACCTTGTGGCAGCCATATCCAGACTGCACCTACCCACCTTGGAGCTCTTGGATCTCTCTCTACGGGCCATATCTTCAAGTGATTCCTTCTAGAGGTATCTTCCCTTGCTCAAGATGCTTCATCCTAGCACCTCAATCGATCACATTACTGCTTCCCAGCTCCAGCATTACAGAAATCGAAACATGTTGTCCAGTCTGCGCCTGTCCACGGTTGTACTGCTGACGGCAATCGTACGGTTCGCAATCGACCCTTTGAGCATAGGGCTTTTGAAGCTCACTATGCAAGCCTACTCCCCATGCAATATCTTGGGCAATGGTCAACTCGTTGAGCTGCACGAACTGAAAGAACAGTCGGCTCTCTGAAACCCTAGAGGAAGCCATATCCAGAAATTTGAAAAGCTTGGTAACCTTGTTTTTTTTCTCATTACCATCATCAACAGTGATTTTGATCACTGAGGAATACTCTCTGAAGCTCATTACTAGTCTAGAAGTGTCCAAGGAAGCTCAGAAGCCACCCACGAAGTTCCTGAGAGGAAGCAGATCAAGTACCGACTAGTATCCATTAACACTCAAGTAGTGTCAATTTGACATTGATTCTCTTGTGTCTCTTGACACATTAAAATACAATTTTTTGCTGGTTAACTGAAGATTAGCAACATGGCAAATCTTGAGCAAATAGCAAAGTTCAATGGAGAAGGCTTCCATGCCTGGAAGGAAAAGACCATGTATCACCTAATGCGGAAAGACTTGTGGGACCTGTTTGAAGATGATGCAGATAACAAGAAGGAAGATGATGAAGACGGGTTTGTTGAAGAAGAACAGTTCAAATCCAAAGAATGGAAGAAGATGAATAATAAGGCACTAGGCATCATTGCCTGGGGACTAAGTGATGACGTGTTACATCATATATCTGGCATTAGAAATGCTAGAACCGCCTGGGAGGAACTTGATAGAATGTTTGGTACTCAAGCAAAGAACTCAAAGGTAAAACTTCTCATGCAGTTTTATAAACTGGATATCAAAGACAGTGCTTCTATGACCATACATATTAATAAGTTTAAGAGTTTAAAAACTCAACTTGCATCTCTTAAAAAGAATATTGAGGAAGATGAAGCAATAGCCGTACTGCTTGCAAGTGTAAACAAGGATCCATATGAAAATCTTGTGTCCACTTTGAGTAATGTTCCAAGCCTCACACTTAAAGATATTGAGCACTCACTACTCGATGAAGAAGGCAAAGTAAAAACCAAGAATGCAAAAGACAATGTCTCCTCATCTAGGGACAATCTTTTGTACACTAAAGTAGCTGCTGGACCTAAAGGAAGAGGTCGAGGATTCATCAACAACAATAACAAGGATCGGATTACATGTCACTATTGTGGTAAGACTGGCCATGTAGCCAGTGAATGTTTCCACAAGAAGAGAGCCCAACAATTGCAAAGTGATCATCACCAGAACCAATACATGGAAGAAAGAGAAGAAGAAGAATATGCTTCCACTACCATCAACAACTCTGACAGATTGTTTTGAAGAACTTTCATTGTATCTTTCATATGTTTTTCCCATAGTGGATCTTTCTTTTCCTTAGTGAATTTGATTTTTACAACTCTTACCAAGAATGTAAAGTTTCAAGCCTTAACTTGACTAGGCTGCCAAAGAGCTAGTCTCCTGGTCCATGTCTACATGTAGGGGGGGCAAAAGCCAGCAAGGGTAGAGACTCATCATTTGAGGGGGGGTGTTGAGAAATAGACAAATGATGTATGCTCCAAGAGGAGCTGTCCTGAATCCCATATGCACAGTGAGGAGAGTGGAACAACTCAAAGCCTATAAAGCATTGTACTTGACTATGAAATGAGGAGAATATCATGATGCTTGGTACTTTCAGTTAAGTGTCTTGTCATTGTCAATTCTACACAAGATTGTGTTTATGAGTCCAAGATAATCTATCTTGGAACCTAATTCACTTGTGTAATAGTTGGTCTCTACTTGTCCATGTCATTATGAACTTGGTCTTCATCTTTGATCCACCATAGCTTGTGTCATGTCCTAGATCCGCATCATTTAACAGGACGTGGTACACAAGCCTAGATGCCGTGGAGCGAGCCAACTTCAGTAATCTCAAGGATCTCTTCGTCAAGAGGTTCGCAGAGCCTGGATACTCCGATAACCCGCTAGTACGCTTGATGAATGTCAAGCAGAAAGAAAAGGAGTACATCCGCGACTATGTGACCCATGTGAGGAGTCTCTTTAAGAGAATCCCTCTAAGCGAGCGACCTACTGATAGAGCAGTTTCAATTGTATTTATCAGCAGAATTAGAGACGAGGAGCTGTATAAGGCATTGGCAGGTAATTCAAGCTTGTAGCGGGACGTAGTGGCTAGAATTTTTGAGGAGGCCATCAGAGTCGATGTGACCAGCTAAGAGAGCAAAGCTCTAGGAGCTCAACTCTAGAAGAGACTAACCCGCGAAGCTTGGAGAGAACGTTGTTGAGATATCGAGCTCCAGTCGTGATATGCCAGGGTGACCGTTGTGCATTTATGTCACTGACGTGTCAGTTGCAGATGCGGTTGGTACACCGCCCATGAATAATAGCTACATGATAGCTATCCTTATCTACTCTAGTTCGTGGCTAGTTAGTATGCCACCTTAGTTAGTTGAGTTTGGTTTGAGACCCATATATAGGGTTCTTCTATTTCTTTGTACTAGAGTTCTTTTTGGCTTACACAACTAAGAAGAGAAAAACTGTTTTCAGCCTCCACCTCTGTGTGTATTCCCCCATTGTGCAAGCAAGAGAGCTACAAGTGAGACTCCTTCCTTCTCTCCCACAATCTTGACATGGTATCAGAGCCTTGTTCGTGGTAAGGAGCTCAAGAAAGCAAGCCAAGCTTGCGGTATTCTGGTAAGAGGAGCAGTGTTGCTTTCATTTTCTATTTTGGGAGCAGATCTCTGCACGTAGGACAGCCGAAAATTGCAAGAGTGCATTGTCTTAGGTTGAGACGCCCTTCGCGGTGAAGTAAGAGGGCAATATATGCTGCGGGTGAGGGCTTTAGCCCATGGCGACCCTGTTTTTTTGATTTGAGGCCATTTCGGGGCCTGCTTTGGAGACGGAAGTTTTCTACACGCACTCAGGAAAAAGCCCTGTTTTATGCTGTGCGACCACTGTTCTACAGGTCCGTGAAAAGTTACCATAGATATTGCATCGTATGCTCGTGTGCAGAGACATTGGGAGTTACAGAATCATCCTTGGTTCCTGTATATGCAAAATCATCACTAGGAAGTGACTGTGTGGTCAAATACCACTTTCGCCAGTTTTGCAGATTTGCCGTGTTCTTTGCAGTGATAGAATTTTTTGCAGTGTTCTGTAATGGCGTCTGATTCTCTTTCATAGATTGTCACTGAAAAGCTTGACAATAACAACTTCCAAGCATGGAAGTTTAGAATGACGAATTTCCTGGCATGAGAGAGCCAGGAAAGTTATGTACTGGCTGTCTATCAGCATTTTAGACTCTATGATTGTGCATATTCAAGATGCAAGTACGCCAAAGGAGGCATGGGATACTTTGTCAAAAATGTATAGCACAAATACGCAAGCCAGGAAAATGCAGCTCAAGCAAGAGTTGCACAATGTGCAAAGAGAAAATATGAGCATCAACGACTACCACATGAAGGTGAAGAAGATTGCAGATGCACTTGCTTCCATTGGGTCGCCAGTGGAAGATGATGATTTAGTTTCTGTGACCTTGAATGGTCTAGGAAAGGATTATGCATAGTTCTGAACATCCATTTCCGTTCGTGAAAGATTTCCTGATTTTGAGGAGTTCATTGTTCTTCTCATTTCTGAGGAGCAGAGAAATGGTGGTGCATCTTCTTCAGGAGGAACTTCAAAAGAAGTTGTCTTCTACTCAAATGGTGGAAGAGGTAGAGGCAGAGGTAGAGGAGGCCGTGGTGGCAGAAATCAGAATATGCAGCAAACTCAAGAAAACCAGTCCTATGGAGGAGGATGTGGTAACTCTAGAGGCAGGGGGAGCCAAAGAGGTCGTGGTGGATGGCAAAGAGGCCAAAATGCAAACAGTAATGTTGAATGCTACTACTGTGGTAAAATGGGTCATATGGCTAAAGACTGCTATAAAAAGCAGAATGACATCATGAATGGAAAATTGCAACAAAGGAATTATACATCTTCTAGTAGACAGGATGATGATAGAAATGAGCATTTGTTTATGGTGCATCACATGAACAATTCTGTGACAAGTGCAGAAGAAAGCAATGATGTATGGTATGTTGACTCAGGTGCATCAAACCACATGACAGGTCATGCAGAATGGATGGAGGATGCAAGGAAAATGGAAAAACCAGGATTTATGGAGACTGGTGATGATACTACACATCCTATTGTGCAGATTGGAAAAATTCCGTTGTCTATACAGGATGGGAAAAAGAAATACCTGTCCGATGTATTTCATGTCCCGAATATCACCAAGAATCTGGTTTCTGTTGGTCAAATGGTTGAGCACGGCTTGCAGGTCAGATTTAATCCTCATGGATGCTTTGTTGAGGATATGAAAAATAAAGGTCGCTTGATAGCAAAAGCAAAGAAGAAGGGCAGAATGTTTACGTTGGATGCAGACATGCCTGAATTGAGTGCAGCAATGTTTGCACATGGGATCGGTGTAGTTGTAGATATTGATATCTGGCATAAATGCATTGGTCATGTTAATGTACAGCGACTTAAATCAATGCAGGCCCAAAATATTGTTGCAGGATTGCCTAAATTCAAGGTTGCAGAAATGCATAAGGTATGTGAAGCCTGTCAATTTGGAAAACAGGCAAGGAAACCATTTCCTAGACATGTTCAAGAGAGTGAGAAGCCATTGGAATTAATCCACTCTGATGTGTGGACTACTAAAGCTGCATCTCTTAGAGAAGGTCATTATTTTGTCAGTTTTATTGATGACTATAGCAGAAAAGTTTGGGTGTATTTTATGAAAAAGAAAAGTGAAGTTTTTGGGCATTTTAAAACTCTTAAAGCTATGGTTGAAAAAGAAACAGGCCTGCAAATAAAATGCCTAAGGTCAGATGGAGGGGGAGAGTACCTCTCAAATGAGTTTGCAAGGTTCCTGCAGGAGCATGGCATAAAGCAGCAATATTCATGCAGTCATACCCCACAACAAAATGGAATTGTAGAAAGGAAAAACATGCATATTGGAGAGGTATCTCGTGCCATACTCAATGAAAAAGACCTGCCAGATTTTTATTGGGCTGAAGCAGTTGCTACAGCAGTCTACATAATGAACAGGACTCCCACTGCAGCAATACATGGGATGACTCCAGAGGAGAGGTATACTGGTAGGAAACCAGATATTTCTCATTTGAAAATTTTTGGTTGCATTGCCTATGTACATGTGCCAGACGATTTGAGATCCAAGTTGGATCCAAAAGCTGAGAAGTGCATCTTTATTGGTTACTCTCTGCAGCAAAAAGGGTATAGATGCTATAACCCTTCTACTCGTAAGTTTACAGTGAGCAGAGATGTTGTTTTTGATGAGATGAGTAGTTGGTATAAACCAGTAAATGTGATTGATGATGTAGATGCACAAAATGGTAATGCTGCACAGAATTCACAGCAGCAGTCACAAAATATTAGTGGACCTGGAGCGTCCTCTAGCAGTGGTTCACATTCTTCGCCATGGACAGGTAGATTGAGATCATGAGAATCTTCTCAAAGCAATGCAGATAGTGGTATGCAGGTATCACGAAAAGGAAAAGAGAAGGTTGATCAGTCCATGTTTGATGTGAATGCAGGTCACTCTTATGTGGATGGTGAATCTAGTGGCTCAGAACAGAGCATTGATGATGAGTTGGGTATTCCTTCTATTGTTACACCTGGAGTAAGGAAGACCAGGGATGTTTTGAGAGCACCTGGGAGTGAACCTATTTTGCGCAGGTCTACGAGAGCTAGGTATCCTGTGGATAGGCTGAAAAATGATGGATTTACAGTCATTCACTATGCATATATGGTCAAAGTGATACAGGAACCAGAACCACTTCTTTTGAGCAAGCCATGGGAAAAGAAAAATGGGAGAAAGCCATGGATGAAGAAATGGATGCCTTGGAAGCAAATGCCACATGGGAATTGGTACCTTTGCCTAAAGGTAAGAATGCAATTGGCTGTAAGTGGGTTTATAAGGTGAAGCACAATGTAGATGGTTCTGTGAACATATACAAGGCAAGATTAGTAGTCAAGGGGTATGCACAAACATATGGCATTGACTATGAAGAAACATTCAGTCCGGTTGCAAGGATGGCAACCGTAAGAGCAGTCATTGCTATGGCTGCATCAAAGGGATGGTCTTTACATCAGATGGATGTAAAGAATGCCTTCTTGCATGGTGATTTGCAAGAAGAGGTCTATATGGAGCAGCCACCAGGTTATATGCATGCTGTTCATCCTGAGTTTGTTTGCAGGTTGAAGAAAGCTTTGTATGGCTTGAAGCAAGCACCTAGAGCATGGTCTGACAAGATAGGACAGTATCTTGTCACTATTGGCTTTCAGATTTCCAAGGCAGATTTCTCACTTTATGTGAGAAAAACAGAGAAAGATATTATGCTACTTGTCATTTATGTTGATGATTTGATTATGACAGGTGACAGTGATGAAGATATCCTTCATGTGAAAATGCTATTGAAGCAGAAGTTTGAGATGAAGGATTTGGGAGAGCTGCGTTATTTCTTGGGCATTGAGGTGATTAGATCACCAAGTGGGATACAGCTCTTGCAGAGGCAGTATGGATTGGACATGCTGTCCAAATATGGGATGACAGGCTGTAAGCCTATTTCAGTTCCTTTGGAGCAGAATGTGAAGCTGAGCATAGATGCAGGTGAGCTTCTGGAAGACCCTACTATGTACAGATGCATAGTAGGAAGTTTGATTTATATGACTATTACCAGGCCAGATTTGAGCTATGCTGTTGGATTGGTAAGTCAGTTTATGTAGGCTCCAAGGAAACCGCATTTGGATGTGGCTAGATGCATACTCAGGTATGTGAAGTCCACATTGCAATATGGACTATTTTATGAGACTGGGGTTCAGATACAGTTGCATGGATACACTGATGCTGATTGGGCTGGTAGTATTTCTGATAGACGATCTACCAGTGGATATGTGTTCTCTTTTGGGAGTGCTGCAGTCACTTGGAGCAGCAAGAAACAGCCTACAGTTGCCTTGTCGAGCACAGAGGCCGAGTACAGGGGTGCAGCAATGGCTGCATGTGAGGTAGCTTGGTTGCATAAGCTACTTTATGATATGCATCGGCCTACAGATGGGCCAGTTGTCATTTATTGTGACAACATGAGTAGTATACACTTGGCAAATAACCTAGTCTATCATGCTAGAACAAAGCACATTGAGGTGCATTATCACTATGTGCGGGAGAGGGTCTTACTAGGTCTTATTGATCTAGTTTATGTCAGCACAGAGGATCAGATAGCTGACATATTTACGAAGGCATTGGGCGTAGAGAAGCTGTGCAAGTTCAAAGACCTGCTTGGTGTGCAGGAATTGGGATTGAGCTCGAGGGGGAGTGTTGAGATATCGAGCTCCACTCGTGATATGCCAGGGTGACCGTTGTGCATTTATGTCACTGACGTGTCAGTTGCAGATGCGGTTGGTACACCGCCCATGAATAATAGCTACATGACAGCTATCCTTATCTACTCTAGTTCGTGGCTAGTTAGTATGCCACCTTAGTTAGTTGAGTTTGGTTTGAGACCCATATATAGGGTTCTTCTATTTCTTTGTACTAGAGTTCTTTTTGGCTTACACAACTAAGAAGAGAAAAACTATTTTCAGCCTCCACCTCTGTGTATATTCCCCCATTGTGCAAGCAAGAGAGCTACAAGTGAGACTCCTTCCTTCTCTTCCACAATCTTGACAAACGTCAGCCTCTAGTGAGCGGTCAAACCCATCACCCCAAGATAAGGGGAAGGCCACCGAGACAGACCAAGGCTTGGCTGAGGTCAAGATGGAATTAGCCAAGATATATGACATGCTGAGACAACCAACGCGCCCGCATATCCAATGCGTGTACTGTGGCAAAAACCACTTGCCAGCCGAGTGTCAAGACCCTAGGTCGAGACCTTGCACTAACTGTGGTAGGTTCGGCCACGATGCCGCACATTGCAGACTACCACGAAGACTTCCATACTCGCAGCCCTACAGCCAGCCCTATCTAGCTACCGGGCCGCAGCCATTCTTCGGAAGGGGAGCCCCATTGGCTCTACCCGCGCCTAACGATATGAAACCAGCTGTCCCTAGAATGGACATAAATCCTACCGGCATTCCTAGACCGCCTGGTCCTTATGTGACCCACCCACTGAGCGACGCTCCAATACACTACGTGGAGGAGCCTAGTGACGAAGAGACCTACATATGCCCTTACGTCTCGCATTACGACGAGGGCAACGTGGTCCTCATGGATTATCAACCCATGCGGTGATGGCGTTAGGACGAGGACGGGGTAAAGGCCTTGGAGGGCAGCCACAGGATCCGATCACTTGTTGGACTTGCGGCCACCCCGGTCATGTCTCATCATGCTGCCCTAAAAGAGAGCAACAAAACAAGGACAAGGCTAACCAAAGGTGCGCAGAGTGTGGAATCACCCATCTTTTCATAGACTTCCCAAAGCGGAAGCCGCCCTCTAGCTCAGCTAATGTACCATCCGTCCCATTGGGGTTGTTTGGTGTCAAAAACCCCGACGAGGAAGCCACACCTATTCCCTTGCGAGTTATGACCCGAGCCCAAATGAAGCAGGCCGACATCTCTTTGCCAGGACCTAGCAATATTGACGCTGCCTTAATAGGAAAGAAAAGCCGCAGGCGAAAAAAGAAGAGATCGGAAGCTAAGGTCGCATTGAAGACCGAGAGTGCGACGTCTTTACCTACTGGGAGGAAAGTCTCAGACGCGGAGGCAGCAACTTCAGCCCCTAAGACAATTGAAAAGGGAAGCGCTAAGATAGGGGAATACCCTCATCCAAAGCGGCAATTAGAGGCCATAGAAAAGGTGAGGGAGTGGGTGAGGGAGGCTCAACAGCATCTCACAGACACTGAACCCATCATAGAGGATGAGATCGACGACCTCTCTAGCGTGAGCACGCCAATGTCACCGCCTCAACCTAAGTCGGCCGCAGCTACTAAGCCACGAGCAGTGCCCCTGAGACCAAGTCTAGACGCAACAGAGCCACAGATCAGCCACAGCCATTAGTCTGGGCAGCCAGGGCTAAAGGAAGGACGAGTGTCTAACCACCTCTTGACCACTCTAGTGACCACCCTTGTAACACTTAGCCTGGGAGATCTGCTTAGGCAGCACCCTACCCTATGGCAGGACCTTAAGCAGTGGGTAGAGGGATCGCAAGAGCAGGTCACGGCACACCCTCAAGACCAGGATACAGAAACGCAATTGCCAAGTCTGACGCTGCACTCCGTGCCTAAATCCTTGCACGTCAACGCCTTTTGGGAAGGCTCTAAGATGCATGCAGTCCTTCCGGGTCCTAGCCCTGGGTGACACAACAAGGAAGGAAATTGTAGACACAGGAGCCGGGGTTAGTGTGCTTAGCCACGCAATGCTGCAGACTTGGGGGAACCCACCTGTCGAGGCTACTCAGTTTAATGTCATGCTAGCAAACGGTATGAGAGTGAAGCCATTTGGAGTCTTGAAGAATTGGCCAGTGAAGATCGCAGGTGTCCAGTTCTCTGTCGACTTTATAGTCATGAAGAGAGTGGACTACGATGTCCTATTAGGCCGACCCTGGATGCGCAATGCTAGAGTCATAGAAAATTGGGGCAACGGCTTGATCTTCCTTGGCAATAGAATTGATACCGTAAGAATAGAGATGGACACTTGGAAGACCTCACCAGTCAACCTAGACGCCATCTCTGTCATGCTCAAAGGGAATACTCAGGTCAGGAAGCCCTATGGGCCCTTGACTAAGTACATCCCATGCCCAGAGGATGAGCGAGATTGGATGTACGTTCTCGCTACGATTGACCTGCCATTCTTAGACCATGAGGCGTATGAGCAGGCCATCAAAACAATCGGCAAGACAAACGAAGCACTCTCTACACCCGTCTACATGATGGCAGCAAGCCTCCATGGTAGGCCTAAGCATGTTACCTTCCAAGTGCCATCCAACCAAAGGGAACTCCAGGGGGTACTGGAATACCTAGCGGACCAGCTATAGCGGGCAACCCGGCTGCCAACTTTAAACCGCTCCAGGATCTTTTAGAGGATCCTAAGCGACGATGGACCAGGGTGCACGAGCTGAACCTCATGTACAACTGGGCCCTGATTCCAGACCAATGATGCGGGGCATACCAAGCCCTAGGAGACGATGGGCAGTCAAATGACAAGGATTCTTGTGATGAATACGAAGACTGCCAATCCTTCAGTGATGGAAGCAAGGATGAAGTGGATACCATAGAGTACGACACTGAAGGACGAGAGATTGAGCAGATACGAGCAGACGCCAAGCTGCAGAAAAGGCAGACCCTTAGATTGGAGCAAGGAGTCATGCGCATGAAATGTGATCGTGCGTGGTTGGAATGTATGGGGGCCATAGACCTTGAGCAAGCACGCCTAGCCCAATCAGGGACGACATCAATACTTAGAACCGAATCGCCATCCGAATTGCGGCCACCAGGGGAGACCACCTCTTCCAGCGAAGATGAAAGGTTTGACTCTGAATTGGCAGTTACTTTGGATAGCGACCCAAAGATCCCTAGGCTGCCCATGACCAGACGCACCAAGGGGGACTTACCCGTCCACCTGAGACGCAGACGGTCAAAGCAGGATAGGGCAAAGTACCCCAAGGATGCACGATCAGAAGAGCAGCGAAAGCCGCAGGACCTCCCTAAACACCTCACTAAATTCAAAAAAGGGGATAGAGTAGTGGTTCTGCCAGGTGCCAAGCGTCAAGGGCAGACACGCGAACCAATCAAAGGACCAGCCAAGGTCAAGGAGGTGAACCTAGCCCTGGAAGGGGAGATACCCCGACCACTATTCATTGCCGATGACTTGACTGGTGAAGAAGATTTGAGTCTTGTTGCTCTCTTGCGGGAGTACATAGACGTATTTGCCTGGTCCTTAGAAGAGCTACGGGGGGTAGATCCGAGTGTTGTGACTCACAACATACCCATGACGTCGGACGCAACGTCAATCAAGCAGCGACCGTACCTCATGAATCCAAAATGCGCTCATGCTATCAAAGAGGAACTCGACAAGCTGATGAGAGCTGGATTCATCTACAAAATTGAGCACACGGACTGGGTGTCACCCATAGTCATTGTGATGAAGAAGAATGGCAAAATTCAAGTGTGTGTCAATTACAAGAAGGTGAACGCTGCTACAAAGAGAGACAACTATCCCTTGCCGTATACGTAGCACATGCTTGAGAGGGTGGCAGGCAAGGAAGTTTACAGTTTCTTGGATGTCTTCTCAGGGTACAACCAGGTGCAAGTACATCCTGCAGACAGGCACAAGATCGCCTTTGCCACTGAGTGGGGTGTCTTTGCGTACATAGTCATGCCCTTCGGGTTGACCAATGCCCCTGCCACTTTCCAACGCCTCATGTGCACCATCTTTAAAGACATGCTCGCAAGGAATTAGAGGTCTTTGTCGACGATCTGTGTATCCATTTGACCTGGATCGACCACTTAAACAAACTCCGGGCAGTCTTTGAATGGTGCCGCTTATATCATCTCTCCTTGAACTCCTTAAAATGCCAGTTCTGGGTGAAACACAGATGCATCTTAGGGCACGTTAGGTCAAAGAATGGCATTGCCACTGACTTTTCTAAAGTCAGAGTCATTGTGGATTTACCACCACCTGATAACTACAAGGGAGTTCAGTGCTTCTTAGGACACACGGGATATTATCGACGCTTTATACTAAATTACGCACTGATTGCTAGACCATTGTACAAGCTGTTGATAGTGTTCGAGTGGACTGAGGAATGCCAGCGCGCATATGAGGAGTTAAAAAAGATCTCACTACTACACCAATTTTACGAGCCCCAGACTGGAACATAGCATTTCATGTACATATAGACGCCTCTAAGTTTGCTATTGGAGCCGTGCTATGCCAGCCATGAGAACATAATCTAGACTACTCAGTGAGTTTTGCCAGCAGGCAGCTCATAGAGACCGAGATGAACTATTCCACGACGGAAAGGGAAGGGTTGGCCATGGTGCTCGCGGTAAAGAAATTTAGGCATTACCTGTTGGCCACTCCCTTTGACTTCTTTGTTGACCATAAGGCCTTGCTGTATCTTGTGAATAAGCCTTGCGCTACGGGACGCATAGCTAGGTGGTTACTCCTGCTACTGGAGTTCAACTTCTCTGTGGTTGTACGCAAAGGAAAGCAGCATTACATGGCTGACCACATGTCTTGCATACCCACATGAGAAGCCGCTGGACAAGGCATACTTGACGATTTGCCGGATAATCATCTCTTTAACCTGTCTAGCGAGAAAGAATTATTTAAAGCTAATCTGACGCCGTATTGGGCCGAAGACATAGTGCAAGTACTAGAAAGCGGACTACCTGAGCGACCCATTGAGAAGGCCAAGCTGAGGAGGCTTATCCTGAAAATTTAGCGTTACTAACTGATAGCAGGCCAACTCTACAGGTTGGGACAAGACGGTTTATTGTGCAGATGCGTATGTGAGCACGAGATGCACGACACATTGAACGAAGCACATGGCGGAATCGCTGGAGGACACTTTAGCGGGGACACAATAGCCTGAAAGGTGCTACAATCCCAGCTATGGTGGCCCACCCTATTCCGCGATGCAGCTAAATTTGTAAAGCACTGCAATGGGTGCCAAAGGACCAAAGTGCCTATGCGAAAGGACAAGATGGAGTTGACCCCTGTCATAGCCCGACAACCCTTTGAAAAATGGGGCATCAATTTTATTGGGCCTATCAGTCCTGTAGCACAGTATTCCCAAGCTCATTACATCATCGTGGCAACCAACTATCTAACGAAGTGGGCAGAGGCACGAGCCACAAGGAAGAATGATGCTAGGACCACTGCAAAGTTCTTGTGGGAGCAGGTCATTTCATGGTTTGGATGTCCAATCGAGCTGGTAAGCGACCAAGGCACACACTTCATTAATGAGGTGATTGCCCACTTGCTCTCTACCTTCCTAATAATTCATCGGAAATCCTCTCCCTATTACCCTCAGGCTAATGGCCAAGCCGAATCCACAAATAAAATCTTAGTCAACGTGCTTACAAAACTCGTGTCTACTTCAAGAAGAGACTGGGACAACAAGCTAACGGCCTTGTGGGCCTATCGCACAGCTTATAAAACGGCTGTAGGACAGACGCCTTTTAGACTAACGTACGGAACTGAAGCCATTTTGCCCTTAGAATTCTTCATCCCTAGCTTGAGGCTAGCAGTCTAGGAGCGTTGGGAGGGAAGAGGGGCTTGGACCAACCGCTTGGTGGAGCTAGAGCGCTTAACGGAGACTCGACTCCTTGCCACACATTCTCTGATTTGTGAAAAGGATCAATGAAATATGTGGTTTGACAAGCATGTCAAGCAATGAGACTTCGAACAAGGGGATCTTGTTCTGCTATACTCGGTAAAAGGACATAAACATAAGATGAAGTTCCGGGGGCTAGGGCCCTTCAGAGTACGCATGATTGGTAAAACCGGGAATGTTGAGTTGGAGACACTTGACGGCGAGGGAATAGGCTTTTTTAACGGCAGCCGCGTAAAGAAGTACTATCCTCCTTCCCATCCATTACATGAGCCACCAGCCATGCTACCGTCCGCGCCTCTCCCTCCGTGCCCTGGATGATCTTCCCGCGGGATTCCACGCAGAACTAGTGGTGTGGGAGGTGCAGGAACTAGCAAAGGAGCCATTCTCCTTCAGTTTCCTCCTACCCAATAGTCTGCGGAGGGTCCTGCCTCTCAAAGTGATGGACGAGGTGATCGCGGTCGGTGGCCAGTTGGGGAAAAAATGGCTGGAAGAGCGGGAAAAGACCCCAACCTCTTGGGGCACGGAAGCGGCCGACTACTGGCAAGACAAAATTTTTGAAATCCCCCACATTGTACAAAACTATAGGAGCCAACCCCTATGGAGGAGGTGAGTATGCGACATAAGCATGCTTGCTTGGATGGCTTTTTGTAATACCCTACCATTCGAGCGGAACGACCCTACTTACATGGCGTATCCTCGAAGGGTAGGCGTAGATTTTGACGCCACCCTCCACGGGCGGTATGACTTTCCTGTCATTTATAAATCCACTATAGCATCCTTTGACAACGCCCTTCTTTTTACTGCGGAAAGCCTAGATGAGTCTATGATGCGCTTCCTTGCGGACTTTTCCTCATGTCCTGACCCCACTTTTATAACCACGTGTAACTATCTTAGGCTACTTAGGCTACTTCTTAAGCAGGACCCGACTCCACAAGAGCGCGGCCTGCCTCCCCTATTCTTTGACCCTAATGCTATAGATAATTGTGCCATGGCTCGTCTCATGATGAGGGCTAGTCTCCTTCCCTCTTTTTGCCTAGCCCTCCTAGAGGACATGAACGACAGCCAGTTCACTAGATGCAACCACCTCTTTCTCTCCACTACCTCCCTTCATGTCCACATGAATCTAAAAAATTACATGCAGAGTCGCCAATTTTTGAGCAAGTCTCTCTGCCCCCCTTCTCCTCCTCATTCCGACTAAGACACTTAGGCCTACGTATCCTCTTTTAAAAAAAAAAAGCACCACAGTCATTGCACCTAGGGTTCTCCCTAGCTCCCTCCCCCACTTCACGCTTAGGGAAAATCAAGGGCAGGACTTTTAGACCTATCACCCTAAGGCTCGCACCGCACCACCAATGAAGCACAAGCCGGGTCCTCAAGTGTGGGATGTTACCAAGGGCTTGCCCAAGGTTAGACCCATCTCCCAGTTCCACTACCACAAGCACAACATACTACACGGCAAGTAGCACACCCCTTAGGGAGGGCACAACTTTTCTTGCAGGTTATGATCGACTCTTAAGAAATGGCTACCCGCGGAAGACCATCACCCATGGCACCCTTTAATGACCCAAAGCGTGCCGGCCTCCAACCATCCGCCTGGTGCTGATGGCCACCATGATCGAACCAGGTCGAGGTAAAACTGCCATTGGCATAGATCTTGGAACTGCATCGTCCAATGATCCATGCCTAATGCCTCAAGATCCACAGATAGCTTATTGATTCCACCGGCCTGAGGACCTTCAAATCCAAGACTCGGATCTTCAATTAAAGCCACGGGTTTTCAAGCCAAACAGAGTTCGAGGGGTTTCCCCAGAATAAATCCCTCCAATACCATCATCGTATTGCTTCAAGCGCTTCTCATACTCACAAGACAACCGGCTACAACTGTGTGACAATGACGAGTGTCTTCATGGAGCTTAATGCATGCTGGACTCTCTCTGGGTCATCATCCCTAACCACCCACCTACCTGTTCCGCCTACCAGCCGACCTAACTTGCCACCATGTCCCACCGCAGTGCCATGGGACTGGCACTTGGCTAGGAGGGGATAATGTTACCATGTTTTCAACCGCGTTACCACAGCACAAAGGAGCAGAAACTGGGAAGAAGGAAAAATAGCAAAAAAGACGCAAAAGCAGAAAAAGGCACATTGACTGGCAACCAATCCCTGAAAAATTCAAATGTTCGGACACGACCCTCAAGAGGCTTCAGTGTTGGGCCATGGCAACGAAAGAGGAAAAGGCGCACCATTAAAATGCGGAAGCGCCCCCGAATCTGTGTAAAAAAGTGCCAAGCTCGCTCCTGTGCAAAGTGTATGCATTAATGGGAATAGGATAAATTAGAATGGTGGGAAATGGGAAAAAGGGCCTAGGCTACGGCCGGCCATGTAAAAGAGGAAAGAGGGGATGACCGTCCAAAAGGGATTTAGGGTTTTGTATATAAAGTTGAAAAGTGAATGAGAAGCTCATTCTTTGGTGTGTGGCAAAAAGAGTCTTCTTCTTCCTCTCTTCTTCTCTCCTTCTTGCTTGTGTGTGCTCTTGAGAGAGGGAGTGTGAGAGTGAGGGAGTGAGAGTGTGTGAGAGTGAGGGATCAAGAGGGTGAAGCTCTTCACTATCTCCTCTTCTCTTCTTCCCTTCTCTTCTCTTCTTTTCTCTTGCACGCGCGGCTATGGAGGATGGGTCTTGGAGATGGAGGAGGCTTGAGGATGCTTGAGCTAGCATCAAGAATCGTGGAGCTACCAGAGTGCAAGAGAGAGAAGGGTACTCGATCGGGCATCAAGGTAAGCTCACAACACTCGTAGCATCGACGGCGTGTCAGCTAGGTGAGAGATAGCCATTAGAGCTCGCTTGGAATGCTTGAAACAATAAGTGGTCCGTGGGTCTTGGCGGTTGAGCGAAATCTCCCACAAGAGAAATAGTTATCCATCCTCTCAATCCATATCTCTACTTCTACTGCGATGTCTAACCCTTCTCCATCGAACTCGGGTACCTTAATTTGCTTGAGAAAAAAATTCTTCTCTTGCATGTCAGCATTCGTGGGTGCAGAAGGTGCCTGACAATCAAGCCATACCACTCAGGTTATTTCTGTTTAGGATATGTCTATGAACCGAACATTAGTCAATCATGTATCATCATGAAGTTTCGCTCTAATACTAACTGTAACGTGTTCGCTTGTCCACTTGTGAGACATGTCTTAACATCCCATCGAGAGGGGAGTCTAGAAAGCGCCACCTGGCACTCGCAAGGAATGTCACAAGGTTTGCGATCTAGGTCTTCCCGAGTCTGCCCCGAAGCGGAAGTATCCGACCCTTCCCACTTAGGACCGACCTGAAGTCAGTGTTTCTTTCCTATCAGCCAAGTCTCTAGGAAGTAGCTAGCATCGATCTCCAGATGAACACTTTGCGTAGGAATAACAGATTCGAAGTGGATTTATGCTGCACTTGGTTCATGGAGAATGGGAAACGAGAGGGATGTGAAGCTCAACCTCTCTGCCCATAAGACATAGTCCCATTCCGCTCCCCTAAAATAGCATAAATTGGGATTTTAACTCTACTGACTCTAGGTCTTCACAGTTTCCTTATTACGCCTTTTGAGAAAGTTGTGCATTCCATTTAGAATTGTGATAATCCAGTTTAAGAGGCTAGTAGCACGAGAAATTGGTGCTAGTCTCCATACATCAAAGCATACGTTTAGTGAAAATCATGAAAGGGCTATTTTTTCTATATCACAAAATGTTGATTTGATAAATATTGTTTGTGCATGAGGATCATATGCACTATGCATGATGCATGGCATGGTATTAATCTTGGATTGCATAGCAATTCTCTTCCTAGGATATGACTTATACACTGAGTGAAAAGGAGCCTTTGCTGTAGGTTAGTTGTATGCTTTCTTGGGATTGTTTGGTGAGGATTTATACATTCTTGGATCATACAAAATAAGAAAAGAGTGGAGTTTGTGCGTTATGTCTTATATGTTGAAGCGACGCATCTTCTTGGGGCCAATCCTCAAGGTGTAGGAGAGTCACAGTGGACCCGTGGCAATTAACCAAAGGGAGCTTCTTGATGTTTGTGTGACAAGGCACTATGCCTATATGTTATGGGATCTCCCTCTGAGGAGAAGGGAAGGTAAACATTGGATGACATATCAACTACAAATGCATAATTAGGTCTATCTAGTGTTCATTAGTGTCTTACAGATGCTCTTGGCCCACCCTTATGTAGGACGCACCCAAGTCACATCCACCGCACTTTCCTCGATAGCTTTAGTTGTCTAATTAGGTCCTACCACATTTATGTGTGCATGGATAAATCACATAGCAACTAGGTGCAATTTGACTCCCTTTGATACAAGCACTTCACAAACTTCATCTTTGAATATTTGAGATATGATTTATCATTTTCAATGAACTTTTCTAACACCACAAGATAGAAGCCTAATGTATCTCTTGTGAGCATTAAAACAAGCATCTATCAATTTGAAAATACATTACTTATGACCGGTACCGCAATTGGATAGATAGTGATGCCTTCGCCCGAAGCTCTGTTGCTGGTTGTAGGATTGTCATCCGCACGCGACATTCTTCGCTTGGAGGCCATCGTCCGTAAGTAGACTCAAGAGATTAAGAAGGTGGAATAGATTCGAGATGGGAGAGCGTAAGAGAAGATGGTTAAATCGAGGATCGAGATAGAGGGAAATTGTGCAGGCTCTCGGGTGACTCTTCTCTCTCTCTCTCTCTCTCTCTCTCTCTCAAGCTCTTCCTCACAATCTCTTGGAGGGGTATCCTTCTCTCTACCTCTCTCTCGCAGCCTCTCGGGGTCTCATTATGCTCCCTTGTGCCTCCCCATGCCTCATATTTATAATAAATTAGAGAGGAGGGGATAAGTCTGAGAACAAGAGTGGAGGGGCTCTTAGAAGACTCAGTGATCTGATGCTCATATTATAAATCTAATCATTGCATTGGCTCCAAAATGAGGGTAAAACCCCAAGACACTTCATTAGAAAGCTCTTAGTTCACTCCTTCTTCTTTTCTCTATTCGAAGTGCTGTCTACTACCTGTAGACTGTGATCGCAGTGCGCGTGATTTTGCCAACCACTTTTTTTTATTTCTCTTTTTATAAAATCTCCAAAACTAACTAAAACATCACTTGTCTTTTTTTTAAAATGACTTTTAGTTCTATCTTTTTAGGATAATATCTAAAATATAATAGTTTTTTTCCCCAAGAATCTAATATTTTGGACCATTCAAACTATACACATTAATACTAGTGATTAATATTGCTCATAAGTCCCGTTCACATTGTACTTTTCGTGAAGGGTGGCTGCGGTCCTTATCAATTTGAGAAAAATGTCAGATTTATGACTCTCGATTTTTTAAATATATTTTTAATTGAATGAAAATTATTAGCTATTAATGCTAGTCAATTTTTACCTTAGTTAGTCTTTAGTTAGTAATCTTACTAACTTATTAATTGACTAACTAACTTTCGAACTAACCAACTAACTTTTATTGCGTGGAAATATTACATCCTCCCCCCCTTAGAGAAATTGAGATGTCCTCATCTCGAGAGAAACTGGGGAAGACAAGCACTAATGGGGCTTATGACCTGTGGGTTAAGACCCACCATGCATCCGCTGTGCTACTCTTAATGTTTCAAGTAGTGCACTCATATTATTCGAATTAACCATAGGTATAAGAGTATGATTTATTCTCAATTGTGTTACATGTTGATTAAGCTTCTAGGAATTTTAGTCCTCCTAATAAGGTTTAGTGGGCTCTAGATCTTCATCTTCATCTGATTCGTCTATATATCCATAGATTGCACCTGTGTAGCTTCGTTTTCTTGGAGACTCAATGTCTTCTGGCTTTAGATCAGGGTGGTCTGCTTAGATGTGTCCTAGCTCATTACAATGGAAGCATTGACAATAGAGACATCTCCTACGGATGTACCCTATCTCTTCGCACGTATGGCATCTCTTATCCTGATCTCCATAGTCATCTTTGCTACAATTGCCCGATTTAAGTTCTTGGACGATTGGATTTGCTCGGAGTAATGCATCTTGCAAGTCCGTTGGACTCATTGCTTCAAGATGGTGGCTCAAAGGAGTGTTCAGGCCATGGCAAAACTTGGATACTTGCTGTGCAATATCCATAGGTGGCGCATATTTTAGTAGGATTAAAAACTTTGAGTAGTAAGCTCCTAGGGTTAATTCGAGCTGCTTGAGATTGAAGAATTCATTCATCTTCAAGGTCTGGTAGGTTGGCGGAAGGTATCATCCGCATACATCACCATTGCTTCCACCATAACCGAGCCTAGCCAACTAACTTTAGTTTTCCAATCATTGCTTGATTCATGGAGGCAGTTTCCGAAGCAAAAAAATAGTCATCCATGGTCTCAATCCATATCTCTGCTTCTACTGCGACGTCTAACCCTTCTCCATCGAACTCGGGTGCCTTAATTTGCTTGAGAAGAAATTTATTCTCTTGTATGTCAGCATTCGTGGGTGCAGAAGGTGCTTGACAATTAAGCCATACCACTCAGGTTATTTCTGTTTAGGATATGTCTATGAGCCAAACATTAATCAATCATGTATTATCATTAAATTTTGCTCTAATACCAATTGTAACGTGTTCGCTTGTCCACTTATGGGACATGTCTTAGTAGCCCATCGGGAGGGGAGTCTAGAAAGCGCCACATGGCACTCGCAAGGAATGTCACAGGGTTTGCGATCTAGGTCTTCCCGAGTCTGCCCCGAAGTGGAAGTATCCGACCGTTCCCACTTAGGACCGACCTGAAGTCAGGGTTTCTTTCCTATCGGCCAAGTCTCTAGGAAGTAGCTAGCGTCGAGCTCCAGATGAACCACTTTGCGTAGGAACAACATAGTCGAAGTAGATTTATGCTGCACTTTGTTCGTGGAGAATGGGAAACGAGAGGGATACGAAGCTCAATCTCTCTACCCATAAGACATAGTCCCATTCCGCTCCCCTAAAACAGTATAAATCAGGATTCTAACACTACTGACTCTAGGTCTTCACAGTTTCGTTATTACGTCTTTTGAGAAAAGTTCCTAGCTAACCGGGACCACCCTTATGTAGGACGGACCCAAGTCACGTCCACTGCACTTTCCTCGATAGCTTTAGTTGTCTAATTAGGTCCTACCACATTTATGTGCGACATTTAAAATCAGCTTCATTAATTAAACCTTTTAGGGTATAGAGTTCGTTCACGTAATTTACAACACATACACAAAAACAAAACAAGCAGTTCTTTTATCAAGCAAGTTCCTTAACTTATCTTTAAGTTAATCTTTGTCTCCTGCCCATACAGGAGAATTATGTATCCCTTCTGTCCAATAGAAGTACTCAGTCCAAATCTCATGGCACCGAAATTTCCATCATTTATTTAGAATAGGATCTTCCAACGTCCCAGACGTTGGGCTTACACGGATCTCCAACTCCATTCTGGACAGGCAAGGGGTATCCAGAGCTCCACCTGACCCACAAGCAGTCTAGGAGTGAGATGACATTTTCGTGGTTGGCCTTTTCACCACTCGACCATCGGCCTGTAAATCGAGCAGTGCCCTCTCGGGATAATCCGCGATGTGATCTTGGAGATGATCCACGCATGCAAAATATCCTTCCTTAATTAATCCAATTAAAATTCAAGCACAATCAAAGCAATCAGCCCTAATATCTTATTCTAGAAAAACATTCCTTTATTTCCATGGCAACTTGTCATTAAAGACTCCTGCCATGCATTTTCCATCAACACAAGCCTTGGAATATTTATCCAAATCACAATGCAACAATCCCTTGATTGAAATAAAAAAATTTAGGGGGTTGTTCAATCAACTAACAAAACTAATTGTATTTTTTCCAAACAATACAATAATAGACGCGACAATAATTCCATCGCATATTCGCTCTCCCCCTTGGGGCCAAGATTAGAATTTACTTAATATTCCCTCCTTTAGCCTAAGGCATATGCTAAAGGTTCCAATACTATACATGACGTAAGTCCTATCATTCCAATGCAAATTAATCAATCAACCAAGAGCATTTATGCCTCTTCTCTAAGTGACAATTATCTTTTAGCATTTTCCTACTATGCAACATTTTTTTCTTGGCTTTACCTTCCTTTCTCCTAAGGCAATTCTCCTAAGGCAAGGAGTCGCATGTCATCGATGTAAAGTTTACTTAATCTCTCCCATGTATGTACCGTGTATATGCATTTGCAAACTTTAAAAAATATTATCCTCGGTAAAGATTAATCAAAGACTCATCGATGCTCAATACTTTAGTGTCCCATATGTTGCTCATGCTATGCATGGATTCATCACATAGCAACTAGGTGCAATTTGACTCCCTTTGATACAAGCACTTCACAAACTTCATCTTTGAATATTTGAGATGCGATTTATCATTTTCAATGACCTATTCTAGCACCACAAGATACATAGCCTAATGTATCTCTTGTGAGCATTAAAACAAGCATCTATCAATTTGAAAATACATTACTTATGACCGGTACCGCAATTGGATTGATAGTGATGCCTTCGCCCAAAGCTCTGTTGTTGGTTGTAGGATTGTCATCTGCACACGACATTCTTTACTTGAAGGCCATCGTCCGTGAGTAGACTCAAGAGATTAAGATGGTGGAATAGATGCAAGATGGGAGAGCGTAAGAGAACATGGTTAAATCGAGGATCGAGATAGAGGGAAATTGTGCACGCTCTCAGGGTGACTCTTCTCTCTCTCTCTCTCTCAAGCTCTTCCTCACAATCTCTTGGAGGGGTATCCTTCTCTCTACCTCTCTCTCGCAACCTCTCGGGGTCTCCTTATGCTCCCTTCTGCTTCCCCATGCCTCATATTTATAATGAATTAGAGAGGAGGGGATAAGTCTTAGAACAAGAGTGGAGGGGCTCTTAGAAGACTCAGTGATTTGATACTCATATCATAAATGTGATGGTTGCATTGGCTCCAAAAGGGGGGTAAAACCCCAAGACATTTGATTAGAAAGCTCTTAGTTCACTCCTTCTTCTTTTCTTTGTTCGAAGTGCTGTCCACTGCCTGTAGACTGTGATCACGGCACGTGCGATTTTGCCAGTTAGTTTTTTTAATTTTTCTTTTTATAAAATCTCCAAAACTAACTAAAATATCACTTGTCTTTTCTTTTAAATGACTTTTAGTTCTATCTTTTTAGGATAATATCTAAAATATAATAGTTTTTCCCCCCCCAAGAATCTAATATTTTTAGGCCATTCAAGCTATACACATTAATACTAGTGATTAATATGGCTCATAAGTCCCGTTCACACTGTACTTTTCGTGAAGGGTGGCTACGGTCCTTATGAATCCAAGGAAAATGTTAGAAATATGACTCTCAAATTTTTTAAATATATTTTTAATTGAATGAAAATTATTAGCTATTAATGCTAGTCAGTTTTTACCTTAGTTAGTCTTTAGTTAGTAATCTTACTAACTTATTAATTGACTAACTAACTTTCGAACTAACCAACTAATTTTTATTGCGTGGAAATATTACAATGGCCAGCACCATCTCATCTATTATCATGGTGCATCTACTACCATCACCCCTCTCTCTAACCGATCTCTCCCTCACTCCCTTTGTTTTACTAGTCTCTCTTTCTTTAAACTAATCTCTCTGACACTCTCCAACTTCTCCCTGTCCTTAATTAATCTCTAACCCTCTCTCTCTCTCTCTCTCTATCTCTTCCTCACCATCTTCCTCTTTTTGATTACCTCACTCATATGCATGTGTTCTCAATCTCTTCCTCATCTTGCATTTGACTAGTCACACACACATACATGCACATGCACCTCCTTCCCCCCAGGACAAACATTCATTTATCTCTCCCTCACTCCCTTTACGACTAGTACCTCCCCACCTCTCTCTTTTCATCCCTTCCTTACTCCCTTTATAGCTCATACTCTCTCTCTCTCTCTCTCTCTATGCACACACACAAAGTGTGTGCATGCACGCACATGTGTGTGCACATGTGGCAGAGTGGGCGATCAAGGTGAAAGGAAATGGGAAACATATATCTATAGAGAGAGACAAACACATATGGGAGAGAGTAGTGTGAGATGGAAGTGAAGGAAGGGGATGGAACGGGAAGTCACAATCCCCCCTGAAAGTGGGAGGGGGAGGTTGATTGAGATGTTGGGGGTAAAGGCGCCTCCGCCTAGCCGCCAGTGTATTACTACACTGACAGTACTCGCCACTGCACACTGCAGGTGGCGGGCACCCATCACAGTCACTTATTCTTTATTCTTTTAGTGACAGTTTGAATAAAGGAAGGCCCGGCCACACATTATGGTTGTTGGAGTTTCCACTTTTGAGTCTCTCTCTCTCTTTGCTCTTGTTCTCCATCCGCCATAGCTCTTACTGCCAAGCTTCTTCCTCCTGGGTTCCACTTCCCTTTCAATTAGTATCAGAGCAAAGGCATAGGAGTTTGCCTGGCATTCTCTTTAGCTCGGATTTGAAGAGCTTCAACCTGAGCTTTAATGGTAGCCATGGCACTTTCATTTGTAGGTATGTTTTGATCTCCTACCTCCTCCTTGAGCTTCTGGACCTTCATCAGCTTCTTCTTGGACTGCATTGGAGCCCCCTTAACCTTGCAAAGTGCCCTCGAGGGCTGTTGAAGATCCCCCGGTCCCCAAGAATAGCCAATGCAATTTTTAGCACATTTTTAGGGGGTTGGACTGACCTACTTCCGGCATTTCCCTGCTCCTCCTCGGCTTCCCGGCACTCTTAGCAACCCTCTTGAGCATTGCTTGACTCCCCGACATTAGTGCTTGACTCCTTGTGATTGATTCGAGTGCTTCCCCCTAGCCCTTTGCTATATACATAGTCCCAGGACTATCAAAACAGGGCAGTACTTGTGACATTTACTGTTTGATGCTTCTTGGCATTGCCTGTGTGATGCCTATTGATGCTTGATAATGCTCAGATGTTATGGGATGCTATGTCTATGCTTTGGGATTGATTTGGAGCAGATTCGAGCACTGTTTGAGCTTCATATAACAGTAAATTACTTGTTGTAATACAGTGGACTAAAGCTCATTTACTTGGTGTATGCATTGGTTCATGGATACGGGGTGCTTCCTGGAGGTTTGAATGGTCACGCCGATGTATTTGGAGGTTGTCAAATGCTTCTTCTTGGTTTTGGAATGCTTTTGAGCTTGTATTAAGCTCCAATTTGGTTGTTCTTCACTGGCATTTGGCTTCAGTTGTTGGCATGCTTTGGACCGGTCTATGCCTATTGTCACTGCTTGACATTTAGGCTTCTTGCATTTATGCCTTGGTTAGATATGGATGCCACTTGGTTTGCCCATGTTTGATAGTTACTTGGAGCTTCGTCTTCAGATGTATTTGAGCATTTTGGATCTACTAGGCATTACATTTGGTTGTCAGTTACATGCTCTTTGAATGCTTTCAGGCTTATGCTTTATGGGTCTGAGATAGCTTGGGATTTATGCTCCGGATGTACCCTACTGGAATTTGGCATGTCTAATGCTATGTATTTGATGTATTAGAGCATTGCTTACTCTCTTTGCATCTGACTTCACTTCCAATGGGAGCCTCTTGGTATATTTGGATGTACACAGAGTCTTATTTATAGATGAGCTTGAGCTTGTGGGACAATTACATGCATTTTCTCTATTGAGAGCTTTATGTCTGCAGTTTGTCTGTAGTGGGCTGATTTGATACGCCTATTGGTACAGGCACCTATCTCTATCACAGGTTTTTCAATTTTGTATGCATCTTGGATTGTTATGTATTGAGCTTCTTGCTCTATCAGTTGTGTTTGTGATTGATCTCTTCTCTTACCTTGAGACCCATTACATGCATGACTTCTAGACCTATGAGATGTATCTTGCCTAACAGGTGATTGGTTTGACAGTTCTTGGTACCTTCTTACCCCTGAAAACTCACTGTTGGATGTATCTTGCTACGTGGCAGTTGCAGTGACATATGTATCAATGATTGCTTCACTTTGGGATGATTTACATATTGCTGTCATTTATTACAACAAGCTGAAATCTGCAGATTTTGAGCACTTCTATGAGGATAATGCTTACTATTTGATGCTATCTTGGTCATATTTGGTGGACATGTGCTTCTCTCGGTGCAATCCACTCTTTCAGCCAATTTTAGCTGTGGTTTTAGTGCATTTTCTGCTAATTACAGCAACATGCAATTTTACTTTTTGACATTGATTTGGGATAGTATGGCTGGTCATTTGAAAGACACAGCTCTCTTTAACATTGCCAAGTTGGATGGTACCAAATATGGGTATTGGAAGTCCCAAATATGACAAGTTTTGGTGCAGAAGTTGTAGATTAAACCCTTGCATTTCAAGGGTGTTAAACCTGAGGATATGGACGATGATGTTTGGATGGAAGTTGATAAGCTATGCAAGTCTATCATTATTTTGTCACTCTCGGAAGAAGTCCATCATAATGTTGTTGAAGATGAAAATCAGAGTGCATGGGATTTATGTGAGAAGATTCATGAGATCTATGTGTAGTACAGTCCCGCGTCATAGATGTATTGGCTGAAGCACTTAATGGACCTTCACATGAAGGAGGGGACCTCCCTTTCATCTCATTTCAGTTAGTTTCATGCTATCATGAAGAGTCTGTTGTCACAGGGTATTGAGTTCAAAGACAACTTGCACCCATTGTTTCTACTTGGCACCTTGTCTGAATCATAGGATGTATTCCGTACTACCATATGCACGAACAAGCTTGATGGGCCAAAAATCAAAGATGTTGAGAGTGCTTTATTGACTAAGAAAATCAACAGGAGAAACAATGATGCTTTCCGCTCTTCACATGCATTAACTGTTAGAGGTGGCAGACATGGCAGGCATGATAATTATCATAAGGGCAAGGACTCTCAGAAGTCCAGGTCCAAGTCATGTGGTTGCAGTAAGTCCCGTGGACAAAAGCTTGATCTTATCTATCATTATTGTGGGAAAGCAGGACATATTAGGCCGTAGTGCCATAAAATGCGCAATGATAAGCGCAAGCAAAAGGGAAAAGAAAAAGTGCAAGAAAAGTCTTCTGAGTTCAGTATTGTACCTGCAAAGTCCAGTGTAAAGATAGAAGAGGTCAATGTCATGCAGGCCACTAATTCAGATGATGATTGAATACTTGCAACTTCTTCATGTGATGCCTTATAGACTTCTGAGATACATTCTATGTATGCGTAGTGTTGGCTCTTGGATTCAGGTGCGTCCTTTCGTGTAACACCCTGTAAAGATTGGTTTCATACCTATAATACCATGTCTGCTTCTGTGCATCTTGGTGATGATAGGTCTCTTGACATTGTGGGCATTGGATATGTTAGGCTGCAGTTTTCTTCTGACAGCTCTTTTGTTTTGCATGATGTACGCCATGTACCTGTGTTGACTCGCAGCCTTATGTCAGCTAGACAGCTTGATGATGCAGGGTATTTTGTGTCTTTTGGAGACTCTGCATGGAAGATTACTCATGGCAAGCTTGTACTTGCAAGAGGTGCCAAGTTTGGCTGCCTCTATCCCTTACTTGTATCTGGAGCTACATTGGATCATGTTTTGTCTGTGGGTTCTATTCCCCATGTATCCCTTTGGCATGCTTGTTTGGGGCATGTCTCTTAAAGGAATGAAAATGCTTCATGCTTTGCAGTATCTTCCACCTTTTGACTCTTCGTATTTTGATTCTTGTGATCACTGTTTATATGGCAGGCAGACTAGAAATACGCATAAAAAGTCTGGTAAGAAATGCATGGGTGAGCCCTTGGCTCTTGTGCACTTAGATGTATATGGATCCATGCCTTGTCTGTCACTTGGTGGGACAAAGTACTTTGTTAATTTCATAGATGATTACTCATGTAAGGTTTAGGCTTATCCCATAAAGAGAAAATCCGATGTCTTAGATACATTTCAGTGTTGGCTTGCATTGGCAGAGAACCAGTCTAGGAAAAGGCTCAAATGCCTAAGGTCAGATAATGGAGGTGAGTACGTATCACGTGCTTTTGAACGGGGCATTAAGCGTCAGTTGACCGTCCCTTACATCCCACCCCAGAATGGAATGACTGAACACATGAATAAGACCAGGAAAGGGTTCGTAGCATGCTTAGCTAGGCTGGCTTACCGCAGCACTTTTGGGCTGAGGCAGTTACTACTGCAGTGCATCTCATTAACAGGTCGCCTAGTAGTGGCATTGACTCTCAGGTTGCAGAGGAGGTATGGGCAGGCAAGCCCCCCTCTTATGATCATTTGCGTTGTTACGCGAGCGGTGATCGAGAGCAAACCTCACTCACAACCCGATAACGAGATGTTAAGGAGTGCTGGTTGGGGTAATTGACTTTGTCGAATGCATAACTCAATTTGAAAAATTCAGATATTTAATAAAACATCATAAAATAAGACTAAAAACAATGCCTCTTATAGCTCACAAAAAATTTAAAACCCGTATGCGGGTAGATTATCACACAACCACACAATGTAAATACCAATATTTCAAAAACAAACCAAGAGAAATATATTTTCGTACCTTAACAACCTTGAGCCAATGCTCGGCGCTTTGACACCCAAAAGCTCCAACTTCCGAATTGGCATGACAAGAGCTCACTCTAGTATGCGACCCTCCACTCTCCTCTCTCACAAAATACAATTATAATCAAGGGGGAAGGCCCTTAACTCTCCATTCTCATCTCCTTATATAGTTTTCTATCCACACTCACACACATTCGGCTTTTTGCTTTCAGCTTTTGGATTTTTGCTTTTCTACTACTTTTCACTATTTTCGTTTTTTCTGCTTTATGCCTGTTTGTAACTTGTTTGGATCATAACTTCGTCATTTAAGATCCGAATATAGACATTCGGGTACTTAAAACGATCAAAACGCATCTGGTCGACAAGCCAACATGGGTAGAATTACGAAAATCCATCACAATCGAGCAACAATTTTGATATTTGTAAATTGCATAATTTTTCTCCATCTTTTAACTTGGACGACTTATTCCCTTCCTAGGCCTATTGTTTTTGTAATTGCACACACTTCCACCACACATGTCCTCTATTTCTTCAAGAAATACTCACTGACGGTGTAAAATATACAACCTTTTCCTTTGATCCTTGAGTCTTCAAAATGAATATTCTTTGGATATGAACCTGTTTTTTATGCAGTGTGCCCTAGTAGGAATATGCTTTTTTAAAATGAACTACGTGCCCAATCATACATGATTTGAGAAAACATGCAATGTTGGATCCATGATATGCAACCAATCAATCGATGCCACACACAAAAATTATGAATGCATTGAAGAAGTTGTGCCTAGCCTATCTAGATGTGATCGTGCGTCATGCAAAATGCAAACAAAATTTCTTATTAATTTAAAATTCATTATCCTCACCTCTCAACTCTCCTAAAAAAGATATGATATACTCCGCTCCTCCCATCCAATTCTCACAATCTCTCAAGAAAATGATGGTCCTCAAGATGTTGACCAAATAAGAACAACCCATCTCACAATTGACGGCGTCCTTCACGACCCTCTAACTTAGAGGTTCCTAACTTTGTGATGAACATCCCAAATGGTGCGTGCAAGAAACGTGCGTGCTCAATGACAGGTGCTCTCTCATGTGTGCGTGCATCTAAGATTTACTGCATATAGTTGCAGCAGACCTCATGCCGTGCTAGTGCTCAATGATGGTGCAAAAAGTGCATAATCCCAACCCATGGCATGGAAGTATTTGATAAGAACAGGAGACGATCCCCGAGTGCAGTGCATCAACAAGTGCAACGTGAAGTGCTCGTGAATCCATTATCCCTGTGATGTACAAGAGTCTCGACAAGAAAACATACCTTGCTTCTCAATGTTCAGTAGCTATTGACAAACACAAGCTTCATCCTGTTCAAAAAAATACCAAGCTCGACCAAGGCTATCAAGTTTCACACTCTACAAATCAAACAAAATGACAGAAACAAATCCTAAGCTAGACAAACACAAGAAATCCAACTACAAAATAACAAAACAAACTGTCACACAAACAACTAAGTTAGCAGAAATCAAACCTAACTACAATTTGACTAGGGCTTTTCAATTTTCAAAAAAACACTTGACAGCGTGTCTTTGGATGTGAAGCATTTTGCCATGTGCCCAAGGACAAACGCAATAAACTGGATCCTAAAAGTGTCGAATGCATTTTCATTGGCTATGGAGATGCAAGAGAGATGGGTTACCATCTATGGGATCCGTAGGCGTGAAAAGTGATTTGCAGTCATGATGTCATCTTTCATGAGGACAAAATGCATATGCAACCTGAGAAGATGGTTGAGGTATGTAGAGTTATCTTTTAGGAGGAGCCACCTGCTCCCGTTCACCGCTCCACGGCCAGCTAGACAGCGCGCAGCATCACCTAATGCTCATGGCCTAGATGCTGGACATGCTAATGTTAGACAGGATGTCGGTCAGGCAGCAAAGCCTGGATTGAGGCGTTCTACTAGAGATAGACGACCTCCTGACCATTTTGTACCCTCTATAAATTATGTACTAGTTACAAATGCATGAGATCCTCTCACTTATGATGAGGCTATGCGCACGGGTGATTGTCACTCTTGGGAGAGGGCTACACAATTTGAGCTTGACTCATTGGATAATAATAAGACTTGGGATTTGGTTTCCTTGCCTCAGGGTAAGAAGGCTTTACCATGTAAGTGGCTGTACAAGCTGAAAAGTACCCCTAGACACCCCAAGCTGGCATACAAGGCTCGATTGGTTGCTAAGGGTTTTAAGCAGGAGCATGGTGTTGACTTTGATGAAGTCTTTTCTGCTGTGGTCAAGATGACCACCCTATGCTTTGTCTTGGCCTTGGTTACACAGCTTGACCTGGACTTGTACCAGATGGATGTCAAGACGGCTTTTTTACATGGGGACTTGCATGATGAGATTTACATGGAGTAGCCTAAGGGCTTTGTAGACCCTGGCAGGGAACACCTAGTGTGCAAGATAAAGAAGAGTCTATATGGCTTGAAGCAGGCACCTAGGGAATGGTACCATAAGTTTGATGCATTCATGCAGTCATAGGGCTACAGCCGCATTGCTATGGATCCGTGCTTATACACGAAGAAAGCCCGTGACGGTTCTTTACTAATTTTGGTACTCTATGTGGATGACATGCTTCTAACAGGGACAACTCATGAGGAGCTATATGCTCTTAAGGCTCAGCTCAAGAAGAGCTTTGAGATGAAAGATCTGGGGCAGGCCTCTCATATACTTGGTATGCACATTACACATGATTAATCTCATGGACTACTCTATCTGTCACAGAGGGAGTACATTCATAAAGTCCTTGAGCACTTCTGCATGCAAGATGTTAAGCCTATTGGCTATCCATTACCTTCTCATGTGAAGGTTTCACATGCCGCTTGTCTGCAGACAGATGAGCAGAGGGCCAAGATGGCCAAGATTTCCTATGCATCAGCCGTGGGCAGTCTTATGTATGCCATGATAGCCACCCGTCCAAATATTGCTTTTGCAATTGGGGTTGTGGCACGTTATATGGCTACAGCTGGCAAGAAACATTGGGATGCCATGAAGGGTATCATGAGGTACCTGAAGGGCACAACATATATGTGTCTTTGTTATGGCAACCAGGATACAAGAGTCATGGGGTACACTGACTCTGATTATGCAGGACATGCAAATAGTAGGAAGTCCACTTCTGGCTATGTGTTCACTTATGCTAGAGGGGCTATCTCTTGGATGTCTAAGGCGTAGAAGTGTAGAAGTGTACGGCCCTTTCTACTACAGAGGCCGAGTATATTGCAACCATAGAGGCTTGCAAGGAGGCTATTTGGTTAGGCCGTTTCATGCAGGCCTTGGTATGACAGATGCTATGCCTACATTGCATTCGAATTCTATGAGTGTCATTTAGTTGGCCAAGAATCCAGTCTTCCATGTGAAGACAAAACATATTGAGGTGAGGTATCACTCCATTCGTGAGGTCGTTGAAGGTAGGTCTGTTGACCTTGTCAAGATTTCGACTAAGCAGAATCTTGCAGACTTGCTGACGAAGAGCCTCACTATCGAGTGCTTTGCCTTCCTCAGGAGATTGATGGGCATTGGATGAGATGACATCTTCTTCCTCATTATGTTGTACATGTGTACATGTTGTACTATCTTTTCTTTTTTCTCTCTCACTGGGGCAAATTCACCTTTAAGTGGGAGGTTGTTGGGGGTAAAGGCACCTCTGCCTAGCCACTAGCATTGCATATTACAGGTGGCGGGTGCCCGTCACAGTCACTTATTCTTTATTCTTTTAGTGACAGTTTGAATAAAGGAAGGCCCGGCCACACATTGTGGTTGTTGGAGTTCCCACTTTTGAGTCTCTCTCTCTCTTGGCTCTTGCTCTCCATCCACCATAGCTCTCACTGCCAAGCTTCTTCCTCCTGGGTTCCACTTCCCTTTCATGAGATAGATGTGGAGAGAGGATGAGTGGGTGACAATGAAGTCAGTGTGTGAGTGGATATGTGTGTGGGGGGAGAGAGAGAGTACAATGTGAGAGCAAGAGCAAAAGAGATTGATAAAGATATATACAAAACAAGAGGTTGGTAGGACATTAGTGCACTACCTTCAAAAGGTGAGAAAGAGAGTGTATGAGAGTGCATGTGTTTAATGGTGGAGGGAGAAATGGCATGGTAAGGTACAAGGAGAAAGAGAAGGGGGAAGTTCTAGAACCTTCTGTCACTATCAAGCCTCCTTGGAGGTAAGATATCCATAGAGAGAAGTTCTCGATGGGTGTAGGTATTACTTGAGAACACCTATAGACTTCACCACATGCACTTTTTATCCCACTAGGCTTTTTCCCCCTTGGATACTCGATGTGATAAGTCACCTTACCTTTGTAGACCACTCTCATATAGCTCACATATTGAGCTATTGAGATATAGTTGTATTATTTTGTCTATTTGAGAATAAAATATGTGCTTTCTCTATGTGCTTCCATGCTTATCTATGCTATTATTCTTCTCAACAATTGGTATCAAAGCATGGTTCTATAGTTCTTATTTGTTGAGATGATCTCCAAAGTTCTCAATTTGCTTCTATTGTCTTATCACACATTCCATACCTCTCTAGTCTAAGTATGTGTAATAGTAAATAACTTCGAGGGGTGTTTCTATGGGAAAATGGCACATGATATAAAGAATGCTACATAATGAATCAATGTGCAATGAGACTGAAATGTCAAGTTTTTTTTCATGGAAAAATAAATGATTGTGCATTGAAGTATAGGATATAGGTTCCATTGAATATCTAAAGGAGCGAAAGCACAGGTTAGCTCTGTTCTATCTCCTCAATGTTGCATTGCGTTAGGGAAAAGCATGAAAAGAATGTCTTTGCACAACACGTAGTTGATTGTTAGTTAAAATTGTTTGAGCATGCTATGGCATGATACACTACATATGCACAAAGCATGGTATCAAAGAAAAAATCATGGATGAATAGCATCTGTTTGCCAAACTATTGATCTACATTGAGCAAAAGAGGTTCCTTTGTCGTAGGTTAGAGCAGCTATTGTGGGGAAAGTTTGTGTGAGGAAATAATAAATCTCATGGATCAGAAAAAATTTAAACAAAAGAGGACTATGTTTCATTGTTCTTTATATGTTGAGATGGCACATCCTGGGCCAATCCCTGGGGTGTAGGAGAGCTATAGGGGTCACAACAGTCAGTTAGGGGGTGCCTTTGTGTACGTAAATCAAGGTGAAGTGGTCACCTATGTATGGGAAGCTCCCTATGCTTGGAGTCAGCAAGGGCAAATTGTTGGACTATAGTTTGAAACTTATGTCTACAAATGTATTAGTCAGATGAACCATTTTGTGTCATCTAGATGCTCTTGCCACAAGGCCGTGAGGGTTGTTTGGTGTGTGTAGGAGCCCAGCTAGAGCTGACAGAGCCAATGTCGAGCCCATTTTTGTTCCCAACAAACTATCCTGATGAAAGTTTGTGTGAGAAAAAAATAAATCTCCTAGATCGAAAAAAATTAAACAAAAGAGAACTATGTTTTGTTGTTCTTTATATGTTAAGATGGCACATCCTGGGGCCAATCCATGGGGTGTAGGAGAGCCGTAGGGGTCACAACAGTTAGTTGGGGGTGCCTTTGTGTAAGTAAGCCACCTATGTATGGGAAGCTCCCTATGCTCGGAGTCAAGATGGACAAATTGTTGAACTACAGTTTGAAACTTATGTCTACAAACGTATTAGTCAGATGAACCATTTTGTATCATCTAGACACTCTTGCCGCAAGGTCGTGAGTGTTGTTTGGTGTGTGTAGGAGCCTAGCTAGAGCTTATAGAGCCAACGTCAAGCCCATTTTTGTTCCCAACATAGCCATCTGAACATACAAGAATCCACAACCAAGTTGGTAAAATTGGAAGCATTTGCTATTACATGAGCTAGGAAAAGGGAAGCAGTAGTCAAGAAGGAGAATGTTTCTGTAAAGAACTAAATTAGGGGCATATAAGAGGGCAAAGGCCACTTGTATTGGTAATCAGTTTTTACACAATATACATCTTTGTCCTTCATCTCTCTCTAGCTTCTTCTATCATTTCATAGCTTCCAGCCATCTCTCTTCTTCTTTCCAGTCTTTCTCTCTCCATTTCTAGTACTTCTCTCTCCTTGTCACTCTCTTTCTTTGATTTCTGCACTTATTCTTCTCTCTCCTCTTTCTCTCTCTCTAGTTCACTTCTTGACAAGAGAAGCAGCACAATAGAAGTAGCAGGATCAGCTTGACTTTCTAGCCATTCAAAGTGTTTTAAGACGAGAAGAAAGAATTTGAGCAATGTTCACATGATCTAAAGGAATTTGGTTTACGTTGTTGGAATACCTGCAAATCCTCCTCAATGGCGTTCGGGTGTTATTCTACCCCCTCCTTTGGATTTTCATTCTGCACCTTTGACCATTAATGCACAAACTATACTTGGCATCTCAATAAAAACGCCTTCAACATATGGAAGCTTTCCCAAGTCAAGCAGTTTACCTATTGTAGCCTCTTGGGGTTCTCGTTCCACTTCCTCCTCATCACGACCTACTATGGAAAGATCTGGTACATGATCCACAAGTGCCAAAGTAAAAATAGGCAAAGGCACCACTGTGCCATTAACATCAGCACCGGCAACAATGATCTCTACAACATGCAATGATGGAGCCTCAATGATCGAGTAGAGATCATTGCCAATGATCACGGTAGTCATTTCTAAGTGCAATAACCTATCTTGCTCAAGATAAGTATTAGAAAATCATTTCTAAGCTCAAGATAAGTATCAAACACGACAATCATTTCTAAGCTCAACAATCTGTCTTGCTCGTTTCAAAGTTTAATAATGTAATGCTAGATTTCTTAATCAATAGCTATCTTGCTCAAGATAAGTATTAGACACCTGTAGAGACTGTAGATCACATTGCTAGCCACAAAGCTGAAAAACAACTTAGCGTGTGCGTTAAAAAAAAAACAGATGCAGTAGCGGCATGAGTTCTTAATGACAAGGAGAATCGGATGATTTTAAAAAGAAACAGTCTTGCTGGAAATAACTGGGACACAGACGAAGACAAAGATCACTGGGATTGTGAAACAATACACTGAAGCAAGAATAGAGACAAATAGCTGGTATTAGTTCTACTATAGGAAAATTCTTATAGTTGTCTACCAAAGAAATTTCAGAGAAGCAACCTCTCTATGTTAGTGAGAGTTTAGACAAATAAGGCAGCATCATCAACTCTGTGGCAAATTAGGCAATGGTTGTTCACAGATTGGCTGAATCAAATTCTTGAGGCTTAATGGAGAATCTGTACATTGATCTAGACTTTGAGATCATCCTCATCATTGAAAAAGTGAGTTCATAGTCAACATTCACTAGAGAGTGAGTTTGTGGTCAACATCATTTTCTTCACTTTATGACAAATCCTATAGTAACAAAATATTCGTGAGTTTGGGAATCTCCCAGTTCCCATTTTTTGAATACTAAAAAGGTGGCATCTGGATAACATGCCCATAAGTTTCTCGAAACCATATGATGTGACCTATCATTAGAAAGCGCTTGAAAAATGGAACCTATTGAGCTATAGAGCGCTCAATTTGGAGTTATAGTGTTCAAGTTATGATAAATCCAAAGATTTGACCACGTATCCCAAACTTATGGGAAATTCCCATATTCCCCAATATGGTGTTTAGTATAGTTGTTATGCTTCTTTGTGTACGATAACATCAGTAAAAGCACACTTTGGTGATTGACCCTGATGGGCAGGGAGTCTTCATTTTCTTCACATGTTGTTTTTGTGCCAACTTCACCACTGAGAGAGTGAGGGCAGACCATGTTTTTCCTTCTGTACAAAATGATGCATGATTGAGGAGAAATGTTACCTTGCTGGACAACCTCTTGGTAGAATTTGGAGCACATGTTCATGGTGGTAGCATAACTAAAGAAGACAACAACTTAGCATAACCAAAGAAGACACGGTTGTTGACTCAGAGCAAGGGGGACTTCAGAATTTTGACAGTCTCAGTACCTTCACTGGCATTCGCATCAAGTCTTGGCTCAATCTAGTATTATTGTGCTCTTGACAATGTAGCTATAGTGACTTCTACTGAAGGATAGCAAAGCAGGGTATTATTCTCAGCTATAGTGACTTCTACTGAAGGATAGCAAAGCAGGGTATTATTCTCAAGTATTCAATCCATGAGACTTCTCAATCAGGTAGAAATCTAGAAGGCACCATCACTTGGGGAAAACTTGAGTGCAATAATCACACGAGTCTTTGATCAATGTGGTTGTTTAGAATATATATATTTCTCTCCCCATCAATTGTACTAGTGGTACCATCGAGGTGGCTTAAGTGGGGGATCTTTAGATAGAGCTTTCTACTCTCTTGAATGGAGTTCTGTTGGTTCCATTTCTTATATAGTAAGACAATAGCAATTGTTCATTGAATAAACTTTTAACCATCTCAGGTATCAGCTTGCCACAATGGTTTGAGGTAGAAATAGTTCTTCCAAATATGGTGATGAAGCCCTCATATTTGTAAGTTCAAACACTTCTACAAACAAAGAAAAATTATGCTTGCAATATGAGAGGATTCATGAAGAAAAATGAGTCTCAAACAGGATTTGCTAGATGGAAGGCTTTGCTTAAAGTTTATTGGCTTTAAAGAAGCTTACATCTACCATGAAGAAGCTTGGATTGAGGTTCAGAATCAACATGAAGGCATGAAGAGTACCGAGGGAATCAATTCTTAGCTTTGAGACTTGCCATGGAGGAAGAGAAAATTGAACTTCAGGTTTCCAACAATGCATCAATAGATTGATGAAACATTATAGCAACTATACCTCTAATATATGGTGGATTTTCTTTTTGTTGCTCTTCCATTAGGCAAGGGACTTGCTTGATCTAGTTGCTCTAGGTTATCTTTAGCCGAGGTTGACATTCTTGTTTCCTATAATAGCAACTTCATAAGTGTATCATCTTTTAAGGAAGAAATCGGTCATATTACAAAGACAATGAAGCCTCTCAATGACAAAAAGTTCATTTTAATAAGTGTTGCCATATTGAACAAAGGAAGTATTTGGCAAGCTTACAATTGTTGTTTGGAAATCTACTATGCTAATTGGTCTTGTTTGGGAATACTTTTGCAAAAGAGATATTCTTTCTCCTCCCAAGCAGGGTCATTGGAAAACGAGCATGATCATGTTAACGTCAACTAGCCCAAGGTTGATCACAACAAATAATTTGGCAAAGATGCCAAAATGCAAAGTTATAGAAACATTCAGATTGGGACTTATTTGCTTGCATGGACAAATCTTCAACCATTTTATAGATAGACTGGTATCAATTTGGCTAGTGGAGAAGGCCAATATTCACTTACTTGATATGGCAGAACTTAGTACAAGTTAGAAATATATCCTCTTGTGGAGTAAGTTGGCGATAGACGAGGTTGTGCCAACAACAATGGTATTTAATTTAGAGGATTGAGAGGGCATGTTGGGTGGGGTATTAATAGATAGAGAAGGAGTGGCCAATAGGGTCGAAGGTGCTAATGAACCTTTTTCCTAGATAGGAACATTGCATGAAGGTTCAATGGGGGCTTGGTTAGTAGACATAGTATTAATAGCTAGTTTGTTTGATTTATGGGGTGTAATTGGGGTGGTCAAAGTGGTTTGTATATAGCGAGTAGTCATGTGTGTAGCCATGGATATTGGTAGCCAAAATGTGTGGCAACTGTCATAGTACTCTTGCACTTCGAGAAGGGCCTTTGGAATCCATTGGAATGTTGTGCATGGGTTAGGACAAGACAAACCATATCAATGAGCATGTTTTTTCTTTAATTTTCCTAGTTTGCACTGTGAAGAGTTGTAAGAGGATGTTTTGGGTAGCCACTTCCACTGAGTTATAGAGCTAATAGGTTACTTCTTGTGTGCTTGGTCATTTAAGAGAAGGGTTAAGAGCATTATGGTCTTAGGTGGTAGATAAGGCTAAGATGTAGGGATTATCTAAGTAGGCCCAAATGGCACCTCTTTGGAATTGAATGTTGTGATTATATGTGCATCTATAACTATAGATGAATGCACTTATTGACATAGTAGACATTTCAATTGGTTAAGAACTTGAATGTTCATCCCAAATAATCTTAGTGCCACTCCCTTCAAAGTTTAGGAGAATATAGAAGATGAATGGGATGCTCTTAGTCTCAATGGTGGCTTCAACCTACATTTGCCCAACAAGAAGTAAGGCCATCCTCCATAGGGATTCAACTTTGCATCTATGGATTACAGTTGTGAATGGCCTAAAATTTTCCAATAGTAGTAAAAAAGTTTGCTATAATTTGACCTCTCATCAATGTGTGCATCATCCAAGATTGACTTAGCTATTATAAAGTGAATACAAATGTAAGTGGCCAAAATCAGGGGCTCATTTTCCATTTCTAAACTACTTATAGTAACTACTCAAATATTTATGATGGGGCCAATTATATTTGATGCGGAGTGTGTGTAGGAATGTGTTGCTACTGTTGCTCAAATTGTTCATAGAAATGTTGTTCAAATTGCTCATAGAAGGTTTGTTCTATTTGTAGTAGGCGACTTTTCGTTATTTGCCATGGGTGGTTCATGGGAAGGGTGTTTGAGTATATAATAATTTTTTATTCTACTCCCATTAAAATAGTTGATGGGCTAGTCATCTAGTGTTTCTAGCTCAAAATTCCTTGTCCTATTGATTACACAGATGTAGAAAGGTTCGATGACTTAGAGTTTCATGCCTAATGATCAATAAAGATATAGTGAGGAGATAATGATAAAACTTTTCACATTGAATACCATTGCTAACCCTTCTCTTTCAATAGTAGAATAGTTAATTTTTACCTCAATGAGTTGTCAACTAGCAAAGCCCCCATGGAGAAATCCATATTATGGTCACCAAGTTAACATAACGATAAACCAATAGCAATTTTGGAGGCATCAATATATACATGGAATGTTATGGTCCAATCCAGGTCTCTTAGGACCGGTGCAGTCATGAGAGCCTTTTTTAGCGCTTTGTGAAAACTTGGCATTTCTCTACCTAGACCTAGGTAATCATTAGCTTGTAAAGCGGTCGTGCGATAGTAGTGTAGTTAAATATAAAGCACCAATAATACCCAATATGGCCAAGGAAGCACTGCACTCCCTTTGGGTTGACGGGTGGAGATAGATTCATGATAACTCTAATTTTAATAGTATCAATTATGGTCCCATTTTTGGACACAACATGGCCCAACATGCTGACACTTGAGAGGATTCAAGGAGAGGCTATATTGCATACATCTTTCAAAGACTAGGCGAAGCTTGTCAAGATGTTCTACCTAGGTAGAGTGGACACACAAGCCATCGATGAATGCCTTAAGCCACTTCCATAGTATATCCTTGAAGATAGTGCACACATGAGCCTTTGGATGTGTTGCTAGTGCATTAGTTAGTCCAAAAGACATGACAATATAAGTAAATAGTCCCCCATTCAATGGTAATGGTAGTTTTTAGTCTATCACTCAGGTGGACTTGAACCTAATTATATCCTGAAAACCTGTCTAAGAAGTTGTAAGATTCCTTCATTGCTACCCATTCAATCATATGATCATCAATATATGGTAGCAAATAGTGATTTCTCTTGGTTGTAGCATTTGGTTTCTTGTTATTGATGCATGCTTGAATATTTTCATTATTTTTTAGTACCATGACGATATCGAGACGATATGTTCAATTTCATATATGAATCCCTCTTTTGATAACTTGTTGATCTCCTCCATGACATGATAGGTATATCAAAGAATCACCAAACACGATCATTGCTTGATAGGCTTGGCATCATATTTGAGAGGAATCATGTGGGTGAGAACTTGAGATGGAATATCCTTAAGGTTAGCATAGTTCTAGGCAAAAATGTCTCGACATTCCTTCAACAAGTTAATCAATTGTTCCTCATTCTCTACATATTGAGGTCTTCAACATTGTAAGTAGGCCTAGAAGAATCCCCAGGTGCTACAATATTTACTTCTTTAACCTTTATCAGTCCCTCAATTGATTCATTAGATGGGCCTTCATACTTTGCACCCAGTAAGACAACTACTTGCGCCATCTTTAAACTTCGTGAATCTTGGTGGGAGGTGTTGTGGTTTTTCTCTTTAACTTCAAGTTTCTAGTTTGTTGTTATAAGTATTGCATTTTGAATATTTTCACCTTAAGTGGTCTACGAGTTTGGTCTTAGACTTGGCAGATTGGGTTAGTTAGAGAATTATTGAGTCAAAGTTACTACTTTCATCCATGTCAAAGTCAAAACTCATTATGGCTCCAAGACTTTAACTAGGTTGTTTTCGACTGCGAATACCTCAATATCTAAACAATGATTTGCTGAGCTAGTGCCCCATTTGATTGTAGTCCATTACCTTAAGATATTCAAGCCAGTCCTGCTCTAAGTTCAATCTCATGATACCTGCATCAATGAGCAAGCTCTCAATTTAAGAGGGTTTGGGGTCCATATAGAACAACCATTTGTATCATAATCGATCAAATTAGAATTAGAATCATCATCATCACAAACTAATTGGCCATCCTTAGAATCATTAATTTCCTCGACATCATATATACCTTCTTCCTTCATCAATGAGGCAAATGGGTTGTTATGGAAATCAAATAGGACTTGGTGCAAGTTGGTCCATTGCTAGGTGGGGCTATTTAACAACTCATCAAATATTATCAACTCGATTGCAAAAACAAGGCCACTAGTGATGACTAAGGACCTTTCTTAATGCAAACCTATTCATCCAGGTAGAATAACCCTAAAAGGTTGAAGCTATTGAGTTAAGGGCCATCATAAAGAGTGGTAGTGAGATTGATTCTTTGTGAGGATCTATTGTGAGAATTGAAGTATCTCGTGCATCTTTCTGACTCAAGCATTCTATCTCTTCTATGTTAAACAACAGTTCCAAAGTGGTGAGAATGTGTATCCAATCTTGCTCATCCTCAAGATAGGAAATGTATTTGGTCAATGATAAAAAGGTTGGAGGGTCATTAGAATCTCCATGTAAGAGTACAGAGATAGCATCCAAGTGAATTGATGAGGTTTTCCAAGATTCCATCTCAATGTAAACTTCTCCTTCGACTACTCTATTGCCTCAATCTGAGACATGCATCACACATCCATGGCTGGCTGAGAAACATGCCATGGTACATGCCTTTCGTAACAAAAACTTACCCTTGAATTGTCCTCTAGTGATCTCAATCGGACAATCTCTTAAGTCACCCATCAATCTAACTTTAAATCTATCAGTGAGATGGTTAGATTAAAATGTACTAGTTCAATTTGCAGACTTTCATATTCCTTGGCTTCAAGTGCGTCTTAATTAACTATGCTCACACTAGCTCCAATATCTACGATTTCATGTCAACTTTTTTATCCAAGGGTCTACATGGAAGGACAGTGTGTTGCTCAACTCCTTTTGTCCCCTAAAGCACTTAAGGTTGGGGTGCACTAAAGCTCGATTGTGGAATAGGCCGGAATAGGATGAGATTTGGTGAGGTTCATACCTTCTACCCAATACTTTAATCCTTGTCAAATAAAGGGGGTATCTTTGATTAGAGTTCCAAATAGAATGGTAATTTTGGTGGATGCAAGGGCTGCAATAATAGTCAATTCGATAGTCTCGTTTTTGCTTGATTGAGTTCACTTTTGCCCTTGTGAGTCTTCTTTCTTCCTCATTATTGCACTTATCTTTTTTGTTCACTATTTCTATGTGCTAGTGCACTTACGTACTGAAGGTGAATGTTGTGATTATGTAAGGATGCTTCAATGAATGTGGGTCACAAATTTTGTGCATGTGGATTTGCTAGTTATGCATCATTAGTAGTGGTTAGAGTGCCTAAGTGGTGCAATGTTGGATGCATAGGTTTGCTAGGGCAAAGAGATGGGAGTGACATGATAATATGTGCTATTGTGAGTAAATGATAAGTGGTGCATGCTAGATATGTCCTAGTGTGCATATGCGATGTGCAATGTACTTAGTCTATTGTGGATGCAAGGTGCACACAATACATTGGTGAAAGTTTTTGCAACATTTCAAGGATGTTGTGTAAAGATGATGGGGCTTATTTGTGCATTAATATGCTCCTTCAGTGTCTAGGCAAGATACATTCTCTATCCTTGATATCGTCATGAGCTCCTTTCTTTTTCAAGAAATGAATCTAGGGTTTCAAAGAAACAAGCTCTTTGTAGTGCATATGTGCACTAATAGGTATTGAGGTGGAGTGCACAATGGGATCTACTATAGATGCACAAGTATCTACCTATATGAGTGAGTTAGGGTGGATGAGCGCACACTGGGTGTGCACTAGTCAATGTAAGCAAAAGAATGGAGATGGAGTACTAGTGCACAAGGTACATGCATGTATGCAATCCACTAGGTTACTTCTATTGTGCACTAAGTTACAAAGGATGGAAACTAAAAGTGTGATGAGTTGGCAAACCTACAATGCTAGGTGGGTTATGCAAGACATTGTGCACTAATATACTTGAGTTAAAGTGATATGAAGCAAGTGTTTTTTGGAGCTCAAGTGCAAGGAGGATGGGTGCTCCAATACTGTAGAGGAAGTTCACACTCAACCACCAAGACCCACGGACCGCTTATTCCTTCAAGCATTTCAAGCGAGCACCTATGGCTATCTCTCACCTATTCGACGCGCGTTCGATCCTAGCAAGGTGTAGTGAGCTTACCTTGATGCCTAAATGAGTTGCATCCTCCCTCAAGCACTCCGGTAGCCCCACGATTCGTGATGCAAGCTCAAGCATCCTCAAGCCTCCTCCTCCAAGCTCCATCCTCCATAGCCACGTGCGAGATGAGAGAAGAGAAGAGAAGAGAAGAAGAAGAAGAGAGGAGATGATGGAGAGCTTCACCTCCAAGATCCCTCACCCTCACACACTCACTCTCTCCCTCACTCACACTCCGTCCCTTAAGCACTCACAAGCAAAAAAAAGAGAAGAGAAAGATAGAAGAATATGAGTCCACTTTTGCCACACACCAAAGAATGAGCTCTCATTGACTTTTTGGAGTTTATATACATGCCCTAAAATCCCTTGGGCATCCATCCCTTTTTTACATGACCAGCCATTGTGCAAAATCCTCTTTTCCATTTCCATTTTACTTGCCCTATTCTTTAGCCTATGCACACCTACCTTTTACATTTTACACAAAAGGGAGATTGACACTCTTTTACAATAGTTTTTAGGGTGCCTTGCATTTTAAAATGTGATTCTTTCCTTTGACTTGATTTTTAAGGCTACCCTTGCACCTTGCTTGTTCTTCGTCCTACTTCTTTCATTGCATCTGTATTTCACTTCTTTTTCTTCCATCTCGAGTTGGGGTTAATATTACCCCCCTGATGAGTGCCAGTCCCATGGCAGTTGCGAGTCTTTGGTGATGAGGGCTTGGTTCTTGGAAGGGTGGTTGGCTAGTTGGTGATGGGGCCTTGTGTGGATTATTGCTAGTTGAGAGGCTTGGCAATGATTGCATTGTTGGAGGCCGAGGGTATATCAAGTGGATGCTGGGTCCTTTGATGTTGGTGGTTTGCAACATCCGGCATTACCTAAAAAGATAAGAAGTGAGCTACCTAGGGGGAGTTTCTACCTTACTATAAGGTGCATTTGTGCTTGTGCTAGTGGAACTGAGAGATGGGTCCAAGGTTGGGTGTTGTCCCACACTTGAGGACCCAGTTTGTGTATAAGAGAGGTGTGGTGCATGTAGCTTAGGGTGACAAGTCTAACCATAGACAAGTGTTACCTCCCTAGGTATGCCATGCCCTTAATGTGCCCTAAGAATGAAGTGGGGAATCAAAATTAGGCTAGGGGCTTAGGGATAGAGCTGGCCTCGACCAAAGCCACCAGAACTTGAGAATCCCTAGATGCAGTGATCGTGGCCTATGTGGGGTAAACTACTTTTCGTTGTGATTTCTTCTCTTTTCATCTTTGTTTTCTCCTTTCTTTCTTTCTCTCTTTTCTTTTCTATTTTTTTCTTTTCTTTTCTTTTCTTTTCCTTTTTTTTTGGAATTTTTTTCTTTTTCTTTTGGATTACATAGGCAAGTCGAGAGCTAAGGTTTATCCCAAGCGAGGTGGAGAAGGGTGCCTAAGAGATTTATTCAAGAATTGCCAACTCTGCAAGTATCCTTTGAGGTTTAGGTGGACTTGCAGAGTGGTAGTAGAGAAAATGGATGATTGCAACACATTTAGCAGCTATCATTCATATCTTCTAGAAGGGTTAAACAAAATGAAGGGACAAGAGCAGTGTGCATTATCAGTCGACGCAACTGTCTATGGCATTGGGATCATTGCCCAAGTAGTATTATAAGTAGTCTAAGGTAATTACATGTAGTAATAAATGCAAGGTCGAGGCACGAGGAGAATTCATCTACAAAACAGACTATGGAGTCATATAGATATTTTGAGGGGAAGACAAGGGCCTCTTCAGGCTTAGTACAATTTGCATTGTAGATTATAGGGAAGTCGTACAGGCCATGGACATTGGGGTCAAAATCCACTCCCATCCTTTGGGGGTATGGCATGAATGTCGGGTTGTTGCGTAAGAATGGGAGGCTGTTGTAGAAAGCCATCAAAGTGGCCATATTTACATCACAGATATGCCTCCTCCATGTAGGTTGGCACTCATAGCTCGGCACTGATCTTGGGACCTCAAAAACCTTATTTTGTCAAAATTCCACACCCTCTGTGCCCTAGAGGGTGGGGTTTTGTTCTCTCTCAGCTAGCCATTTCTACCCGAGTCTGCTTCCAATGTTAATCACTTCTTCCACCACCTTGATCATCTGACAGAACCTTGCAAAAATTGTCAGGGAATTGAAAGTTCAAATCGAAGGGGTTTTTGGAAGTTCCTATTGTTCCCAGATTACCAAGTCAATGTGGAAGCTTGCTAGAAAATTATCCTGGCTTAGTGAAATAGGTGTGGGTGGCACTCGTACAGGTCTAGCATTCAATCTTCTCCTTGCTTCCTCCACCATTTGTTTTCTCTTTTCCTTAAGTGCGGCCCTTCTTTCTTTGGATGTGTCTGCTTGTTGCAGGTCTTCTGGTCATGGTGGGGAAGGAGGCTGTAGAGCTAGCTCTTCTTCATGAGGCCCCATCTCGAAGATTGTGCCAACCTCATCTCCTTACTAGGTTTCTTGTTGTATCCCTTCCACGAACCCTATTGTATCTATTTCCTCATGTGGTGTCAAGCCTACCAACAGTAGGTATCTTCGTTGCTCTTCAAGGGTTAAGCTAACTCCCACAGGTTGCGTGGCATATGCAGGCCTGCTCTCAAGGCCTTGCATGCAATCCCTAGCTTCTTCTTGATGGTTTCAATGGCCTCTTCTTCCTCCATCTGAGTGACATCAAGGAGTGTATTGAGGAAGGCACATTGCTAGGTTTCAAAGCTTACTTGGGCGGCCTCTACTTTGCTTTTAGCTAGTACTTTATCTTTTTCAATGTGAGCCAAATGGCACGCCAAGGCTTTGACTCTTCTTTCATTATGAGTTACCCATTCGTCTGCTCTTTTCGTCATCTCCTCGAGGCTTTCCCCTTGCCTCTGAGCTAGTACTATGAGCCTCTGTTCTTGATCTTCCATTTCTCTTTTCAGTCTTTGATGCTCTTCCTATTCTGAGCCTGCCTCTTTTTTCACTTTATCCACTTCTTCTTCGTACTTGTGTGCTCTTTCCTCCCTCAGCACCTCTAGCTCTGCTGTGGCTTTATTGATCTTCTCCACCTCCACTTGCAAGTCTTCATAGAGCCTTGGGATTTTGTCATTGTGGCTTTGCAAATGCACTAGGGCTTCAGTCTCTTATCCAATCTTGCCTGCCAATCGACTTCTGCTTCATCTTTAGCATGTAGATGTTCTTTGAGCTCACTGATCTCCCTTTGGGCCATGGATACTTAGCAGGTTTTCCCCAACTGAAATGCAATCATGGCCTCTTTTTCTGCTTTTAGCTCTGCCACTGCTATCTTTTTCTCTTCCTTGGCTTTCTTTAGTTGAGAGAGAAGCTCCTTGACATATTCATCATACTCGGCAGTAGCAAAGCAAGTGGCATCTCTATTGCGGGGATAGAGGTTGTAGAGGTTGCCACCTTCTATTTCTTTGGGTCTTGTCTAGACTCGACATCTGCTTCTGCTATTGGTCTTTTGTTTCTTGCCATAGGGGTCCCTTCTCCTATTCCTTAACTCATTTCCTTATTCACAAAGTATTGTACCCAAGCCATTAGGTTGCTTGCATCCACCAGGGACGTAGAGCTAGGTGTGGATATGGTGGTGGTAGTGGCAAGCACCAAGAGAGTAGGAATGGGGGTGATTGGGGCCTTGCCCTTTCCTTCTTGTACTGTAGGTGGTATAATTTCCATCACATGGGCACTCGAGCCTGGCCCTTCATCTTTAAGCAGGCTCATGGGCTCCAGCTCATCCCGCTTGGGGACTACTGCTCAATGGATCTGTGTGTTGTAAGAGATATATCTTCATCCTCCTTTCTTTTCAACTCCTCCTTCTCTTCGTCCAACCTTCTCTTTCTTTCCTCCTTGGCCTTCTTAGAATCCTTGCAAGCCTTTTGTAAGTCTGCTTTTTATTTTTTCCTTCCCTCCTCTTCTTGCTTTTCATGTGCAGTTTTCTTCTTTATTTTCTTAGCCTCTCCATGGCTAGATTGCTCTTCCTATTCTCTTTCCTCTTTATCCTCACTCATTGTCCTTTCACTAGATTGTGCTTGTCATCCATGGTGAGGTGGCGACCTGCTTGGTGTTTCATCAACTCCTTCTCCTTCTCCCTATCCTTGCCCCAAGGCTTCTCTGATGATGGCAATAATGACCCCGCCAAATCCAATGGTTGAGGCCTTTGAGGATGAAGCTTTTCTTTTAGCCTTGGTGGTAGGGGACTCTCCTCCTGCCGGTTGTCTCCTCGGGGGGTCCACTAGGATTTACCATATGGTACCACGTGAGTGTAAGGCAATGTACATTTTATAAGGTAAGGTCCCATAAATAGGAGGTAGATAAGGGGTATTTTCATATATTTCTTGCACGCAAGTGACGTCTCCTTATTACTACTAGTGAATCCCCCGCAGTTGTCCTCCTATTGCCAAAGCCTTTGCCGAGGTCTCGATGGTCTTTCTCACAAAGGCATTGAGGTTCACCTCATCCAGTGATCGCGCTGCAATGCTCTCTAGCAAGGGGACATTAATGCGGCTCATGGTTGTGTTATACCTTTGACTAGAGAACAATACGTGCACCATCTTGGCCTGGAGTTGGATTTCGGGATTTGGAATATCAGCCAAGTTGATACCATTGTTGGTGTGGACCTTCACCTTGTTCATCCCAGCATGGCATATATAGCTTTCTTCGACTTTCTCTCCACTTTTTTTGCCAAGCCCAATGCTCTTTCTTTGGGGTCAATTCAATATACACCTGACGAGTTTCTTCTCCCTCCCACACAGTCATGATGCTGTGGTTCCCCTTAAAAGTTTGTAAGAACTCTGTGCAATGGATGTAATCTACCCCTTGGCCCATTGTTTCCATGTATTTTTGTAGATTGCACTACTCAACAATTTGCCTCATGGCCCATTCTTCGATGGCTACATCTTCTAGGTTGAAGACATGTCGACTGGTTGAAGGCCCTCGTCTTCACCAAGAGGCCGTATTTTGCCTATTCTTATTATGAGAAAGGCAACTTGCCAGTTTTTTCTTGGCCTGCCATGATGGATGCCTGTCATGAAGCTATATTCACCATTAGTGCTTTTCAAAAGAATTACTCGCAGAAGGAAATACTACATGGTTTGCTGACTTGAAATGCTTAAGCACAGTAGTAGACTTTTCCTTCAATTAGTTATTGAGAGTGGAAAAAGACTGAATTTTTGACTGATTTTTGTTGTTTTTGATGGAATGAATGATTGATTTGGTATGATTTTTGATTGATTTTAGAATGATTTGGATAGGTTTGGATTGATTTTGATAGCTCATGATATTTTTTGGTGAAGATATATTGATGTGATAGGTTCTGATGATGTTTTGATAGCTTTTGTATGATTCTGTTATTTGAGCCTATTGAGCTTCTATTTTCTTCCGTTTTGCTGTGTTTTTTTTGAATAAGTGAGGTTGGGATATTGAATGACAAATTTTGAGGTTGTATGATAGCTTATTGAGTGATTTATGATGGGTTTATTTGGTTTTAGTTGAGCTGAATGTTTACTGTTTAGTCGTTGTTGAACCTATGTAGATCTTCTGTAGAGCCGTTGTTCCTGCTCTCTGTTTCTGTTCTATTCTGTTTTATATGCTTGTGTAAGTGTTCTATGATATGAGGGTATAATTTGGGAAAGTTTTCTAACTTTTGGAAAGGATGAATCTAAGTTCAATAGAGCTAAAAAAAATGGAAGAAGTAGCTGTTGAAGACTGAAGTGAAGTGATAGTGATGAGCTATGAAGAGTCATTGTAATGGCTCTGGTGCCCTTTCATACCTCCCATGCCTCTTGGAAGGGGCATCCACGACCAAGAGATGATTATTGTGAGTGATTATTGAGTATTGTAGTGAGGAGATGATGTACTATTGATTGATTGATTGAGAGAGAGAGAGAGAGAGAGAGAGAGAGAGAGAGAGAGAGAGAGAGAGAGAGAGAGAGAGAGAGAGAGAGAGAGAGAGAGAGAGAGAGAGAGAGAGAGAGAGAGCCAATTCTATCAAAACAATGTATCTATCCATGAGAGATTGAGAGAGAGAACTATGAAGACAATGTGATTATTTCCATTCAAAAGTGGTTTCTTTCTTTTGTGTTTCTTGTTCTATTGATGGATTCTATGAAGATGTTGAAAATTATGGTTGATTCTATCGTAATACTTGGGAGATATCTACTATGATGCTGCATGAAGATTTGTTCTTTTCCTTGTTGTGGTTCTCAAAAGAATGAAATAAAAGCTTGTTGACATTACAAGATAGATTTTCTTGCAGTAGAAACTCTTTTTCCTTGGTGTCTCTCTTGGGGCTCCATGTTTTTGGTGCAGAGTCGGGGAAAGAATGCCATCAATAAGCACAAACAGAGGCTAAAAATGGAAGAAGTGGCAGTGTTGAAGAGAAATAAAAGCAATGGAGAGTAAAGTTCCTGTCACTATTGAAGAATTGAAAGCTTTTCTTGCCAAGGCCACATTCTAAAAAAGATTCATCCCCCAATGGAGAAAGCACAAGACCATTCTAATGCGGTCCCTTTGTGATGGTCTATTTCCACTACCTTCTGAAGTAGCCAAAACTTGCATCACAGTAGCAAAGTTCCCCAATGGAGAAAGCACAAGACCATTCTAAAAAAGATTCATCCCCCAATGGAGAAAGCACAAGACCATTCTAATGCGGTCCCTTTGTGATGGTCTGTTTCCACTACCTTCTGAAGTAGCCAAAACTTGCATCACAGTAGCAAAGTTCCTCCCAAAAAACTAAAGAATAGAACAAAGAGAATGAGTATCAATGGAGGATTTGGCTTTTATTGAAGAATTTCTAGACATCATCAAGCGGGAGATCGTGAAGAAGCTTCAGGAGTCGTGGTCAGTGGAGGTTCACGAAAACAAGAAAGAAAAGAGTTAGAATTTGTTCGTGGATGCTCAACAGCAAGACATGTGGGATGCTTGGTGCATTGACAATCTCCTATTTGTTCAATTAGCAACCCACTGAAAGTTAGCAAACAAAGTATTCTTCACAGCATACACTGTTGAAACCATCAGAAGCTGGCATTATTATGATGATGGAACAACAACAATCCTCAAAAGAATGATTTTTTATACCTTTAGAAAGGAATATCTCCCCCTTTGTAGTGGTTTGAAAGCTGAATTCAGAGACATAGAGAAGAAGGAAGAAGAAGAGATGTTGGCCAGAGAGTCCTCCAGAGATTGAAGCCCCCTCTAATTCTATTCTGTTGAGTACAGACCAACTGGTTGGAGCCAACCCCCTAATGAATGAAGCAATCAAGAGGCAAGCACTAGAACGAGTCTAGAGGTATGTGAGAAGAGAGAAGGAAAAAATCAAGGTCGAGAACAGGCTTGCAACAGAAGCCTCATTGACACCTTAAAAGCACTCTTTACAGAAGTCCCCATGGCAACTCAAGGTCCCCTTCCTAGTCAAATTTATCCTAGAAATATTGATGACAGGCCAACAAATGTAGTCCCATTGCCAATTTTTAAGGGAGAGTACAATGAAGACCCCGATCTTCATGTAGCAAAGTTTATGGTAGCATGTGTGACTAACAATGCCAGAACCCTTGAGCATTGGTTAGCAATCTTCTCCACCACTTTCAAGGGCGTGGCATTTCAATGGTATGAGCGACAAGCAGCAGGAACATTTGGCACATGGGAGACCTGAAGTTGGCCTTCCTCACTAAATTCAGGAGTGAAGGTTTTGAAGAGAGGATGCGAGAGGAGTTCATGAACCTAAGTGAGTCCTCTGGAGAATGAGTAGAAGCTTATGTCTCGCAAATGGAATCCATCATGAAGAGATGGACCAATCATCATTTGGATGAAGGCATCAAGAAAGGAGTGTTCCTTAGAGGTCTACAACCAAAAGTTCACAAGTTTGTGGAATTGAGATGGCCAGTCAATCTGCAAGCTGCAATGGAAGGTGCAAGACTGTATGACGAAGTTGAAGCAAGGTTGTCAATGACCTCAGGAAGAGGAGTCTTACCTCCTCCCATGCCAGGAATGGTATACCCATCAAATGCAGTTCCAGGGACAGTTCCCTACCCCTACCCTCAGATGTAAATAATGTTGCAGTACAATGCACCTAATCCACAGTGGCCGCAGAGATGACAATGCCTCAAACGATGGTTCAACCACAATAACACTGGTCTCAAACAGTTCCTCCAATGGTGACTAAACAATAGTGGAATCCTACCCACTAGAATCAATAACCCCAAGTCTCAATAGGAGCTCTAAATCAAAACCGGAATAGAGAATCTCCTAGATCAACCCAACCCGTGTATGCAGTAATCGCAGAAGCTTCCCAAAACCCTACTACAAGTACTCCAGGAGGTGAAAATCTCAAGAACTACCTATCCAATTTAGTTGCAAGTATCAAGAAAGAGCTTATGGATGTGATTATAGAGTAGCTACAGGCGTTGAAGGTGAATACCGCCAATATATCCACTCCTGCGGGAGGTGGGAGAGATGTGATGCGTTCTAATACATGGTGCGGAAAGTGCCATCAAGCGGGACATTTAGCAACTAAATGTACTCGAAAACCAACCATTCTTGGAGCCTTCTATTCATATTGTGAGAAAGAACCATACATAGGATATTTACTCTTTGAAAGAGATGCACAAATGAAGAAAGAAAGAAGAAGATGCAAGATTCAACTTGCTGGAATCCAAATTGACAACGCAGGACATTGGACCTAAGCCTAGGGAGTTTGGTCCTAATTTCGGTCCAAGGAAGTTTCTCTCTCAAAGTTACAGAGGATGACAGTCTACTGGAGGTGGTCAGAGATCAGAGGTGGAATGTTACAAATGTGGAGAAAAGGGTCATATCTCATTGAATTATCCAAAACCTAGACAATCTGTGGATTACAAGCCCTTATGCAGTCGATGCAAAGGAGAAGGCCACACTGCAAAAGATTGTCCAAGTCCAGCCCCTGTGAAATCTACTTTTGATACTCAATAGAAGACCCAAGAACCTGCTTCCAATTTGGTGGAATTGGAAGTGGCCGCAATAACGTGAGCAAAGATAGGAGAACCTGTAGTTCCAAAAGAGAACATTCCTTCTGCCAAGACTATGAAGTTTAACCTTCCTTGGGAGTACAGAGCACTACAAATCCAAAATAAGGAAGTATAGAGCACTACAAAGCCACAAAGAGCTACAGAGACAGTTGTGCAAAGACAGGACCAGAGGTCTAGGAAATAGAGGATGTAGAAGTACCTCCTCATGAAGAAGAAGCGCAGATGTTGCCACTCCTAGAAGAAAAAGGGAAGATAAAAGTGGGTGTGGCCCCATTTCCCAATCCATTGGAAACGCCAATGGATCCTACCAAAGAGTATGATTTGGTCAAAGACCTAGATACCTTTAAACCAAACCTAACATTCCGTGATGCTGTCTCCCAGTTGCTGGAAAAGATTCAAAAGCATCTTGACAAGAAGAGTGGCCTAAGGATTGCTCTCCCAACAACAACAAAGTCCAACAGAGCCTCAGAACCCGTGAAGGAAGTAGATGTGGCCAATACCTTCCTATCTTGGAGCCCAGAGATTGGCATATGGATAGAAGGATGCTTTATTACACATATTTGATTGATGGAGGCTCATCAGTAAACATAATGATGAATGTGACAATGAAGGATCTAGGTTTACTAGGAATGCAACCTACATAGTGGCTTATTAGATTAGCAGACCAAAGCAGAATCAAACCGTTGGGCATCCTCCCATACGTAAAAACAACCCTTGCGAGAAGAAACTATTGGCTGACATATTTGGTGGTCAAACCAAATTCCTATGGGACCTCATACCCTCTGCTGTTGGAAAGACCTTGGCTTTTTGAAGCAAGAGCCAAGAGGATCTGTTCAAAGGAACCCTAACCCTAGGCAAAGGACCCAATAAAGTGGTGTTGAAGTTGTATGGATCGCAAAAAGGCAATGGATCCATATCCATCAAAGTCATAATAGACTCCTTCAATGAAGTAACAGATGGTACATCAGGAGACAAAGTGGCTATCAAACAGATCTTTTCCAAGAAAACAAAGGCACAGTCCCTAACAGTGGGCATTGTAAGCCAACTAACCGAAGGAAGAAAATTCTTTGTCCATGGGAGAATACCTCTTGCCTAAACCCGAATTGACTTCTGAAATCACCTCTGATAGCGAAATAGAAGCATGGATGTACCGTTCTCCTTGTTACACGGCAATTGTAGAGTCAGAGTCAAAGTCAGAGGCAAAAGCAGAAGCAGAGGACATAATAGAGAGCTTGTTCTTCTCTTACAGAACACCCACAGATGTAAAAACAGAACCTAAAGAGGAGGAAAGTGATAATGTAGACGAAGATTATGAAAGCGAGCTAGAAGGATCTATCATATTCATAGAAGGCACAGATGAGGAAGACGTTCTTGATATTCCTGAAGCCTCAAAAGTAGAAGATCCCTTTCTATTTGACAGAATGATTGTGGTACCCTTTGGACTAATCCATGAATCATGTCATATGCAAATCCTTTATAAGAAATGGATTAAGAAGAATAACCCTTCCTTCAGCACATGATCTTGTCATCCAAACTTACCCTTATTTAAAGAAGATGATGACAATACACTTTGCCAACAACCCCTGGCCTTGCAGCTCAAATAAAATGCAGGAAGTTCCTGTTATGTGACATTCTTGGATGCATCTTCAGAAGACGAATTCTTGAGCCAAGAAGTAACTCATCCCCAACCCAAATTCGAAACCTCAATGATACCCTTTTAGCCTCCCAAAGAGTGAGCTAAGCCTCCATTAAAAGACAGCAGTAGTTCTAGTACATCATCAAAATATGAGACCACTCCCTTGAAGAAGTCGGATCTCTACCCAGAAGCAATCTGTGGGACATTTATCCGTGAAGTGGAAGGTGAAAGGAAATTGACATTCCTGGATGTTGATGGTACTGAACATCACCTGAAAGTGGGTCTAAATCTTCTAGAAGAAGAACTAGTGGTCCTTCGAGACCTACTAAAGGAGAACTTAGACGTGTTTTCTTAGTTATACAAAGACCTGAAGGGGATTGACCCTACACTCTGTCAACATCACATTGACCTTGAACTAGATGCCAAACTAGTGAGGCAAAGACAGAGGTGTATGAATCCCAATTATTCAGCTCTGTTGAAGGCTGAAATATTGAAGCTCCTTGAAGCTGAGTTTATTTATCTTGTGGCTAATAGTGAATGGGTTTCGCCCATTGTGGTAGTACCCAAGAAGAATGGGAAACTTTGAATATGTGTGGACTTCCAAAAGCTGAATTCCAAGACGAAGAAGGATCATTTCCCTATTCCTTTCACAGACCAACTGTTGGACACAGTGGCAAGCCATGAGCTCTATTCCCTCTTGGATGGTTTTAGTGGATACAATCAAGTGCAAATAGCAGAAGAAGATCAATCCAAAACAACCTTTACCACAGAATGGGGGACCTATGCTAGCAGAGTGATGCCCTTTGGGCTCTACAATGCCCCAGTTACTTTTCAGAGAGTGATGATGGCTACCTTCTAGAACCATCTACATGATTTCATTGAGGTGTATCTTGATGGCTTCTGTGTCTATAGCCTAATCCGTGAGTATTGGGGACACCTAGAGCAATGTTTTGATAGATGTGAAGAGTATGGGATTTCTCACAACCTTGACAAATGTGTCTTTGGCATCTCATCAGGAGTTCTTCTGGGCCACATTGTCTCTGCACAAGGGATAGCAATAGATCCTGCTAGGATTGAGAAGATTGCCACCTTGATAGCCCCGACTAACCTTAAGTAATTGAGGGGATTTCTTGGCCATGTGGGCTATTATAGAAGGTTCATTGCACTCTTTGCGATGAAGGCAGCCCCTTTGCATAAACTCCTAAGAAAAGATACCGAGTTTACATGGACCACTAATTGTGACGAGGCATTTAATAACTTGAAGCAATGTTTGATTGAAGTGCCCATCCTATAGCCTCCTGATTGGACAAAGGAGTTCCATGTTCACACACACCGATGCATCAGTTGAAGGCCTAGGTGTAGTCTTATGCCAAAAGGGCCCCTCTAAGTTAGATCAACCAATCTATTATGCAAGTCGAAAAGTAACCGACAGAGAGCAGAACTATACACTGACAGAGCTTGAGTGTCTAGCAATGGTGTTTGCTTTGGAGAAGTTCCGACATTATCTACTGTCAATGCATTTCAAATTCTACGTGGACCATAAAGCCCTTTCCTTCCTAATGAACAAGGCCGACATGAAGGGAAAAATGATGAGATGGCTCCTTCTGTTTCAAGAGTTTGACTTTGAAGTGGTTTCCAAACCCGGTTGCTCTCATGTCTTGGCTGATCATCTTTCGTGAAATATTTCTGGTCGAAATAGTTACCCCATGGTATGCAGACATAGCCAATCTCTTGGCAACCCAACAGTATCCCCCTGGCCTCTCTAGCTGTGAGAAGAAGAAGCTTTTGTTGGAATCGGCCCCCTACACCTTGCTAGGCAGTGCACTGTACAAGAAGGGCAAAGCTGTGTTGCAGGAGACGAGATCAGGATTGTTCTTAAGGCTTGTCGTGACGAGCCATGTGGAGGACACTTTGCAGGAGAAGCAACATCCAGAAAGGCTCTGTTTGCAGGATACTGATGACCTACCCTCCATAAGGATGCCTATGACTATTGCAAGAGATATGATGCTTGTCAACGAATGGGAAAACCTACCAAATCCAGTACCATGCTCTTGCAACCCATTCTTCCCCTAAAGCCGTTTAAAAAGTGGGGGATTGATTTCGTGGGCCCCATTGATCCACCAACCAGACGGAAGTAGAATAGATACATCTTGGTCTGTACAAACTACGTAACAAAGTGGTGTGAAGCTAAAGCTCTGAAGTGTGATGATGGCAATAGCATAGCTCTGTTCATGTATGAAAATATCATCACCCATTTTGACAGTCCCCTAGAGCTCGTAAGTGACTGAGGTATGCACTTCCTTAACAAGATCATGGAAGAGTTGACAGAACTGTATAAGATCCGTCGTCACAAGTCCACCCCTTATTACCTCAAAGCCAGTGGCCAAGTTGAAGTCACCAATCGCATCCTCTGCTTGATCCTGACAAGGACGATTGTCGCACATCGCCGTGATTGGGATGATCGACTTACAGAGGTTGCTACAGGACAGATTCCTTTCCAGTTGGTGTATTGCACAGAAGCCATCTTCCCTCTTGAGCTGGAGTTGCCCTCTTTGCAAGTGGTAGTCAAAGAACACCTCGGAGATGATGAGTCTCTCTAGCGCCGCTTGCTGCATTTGGAATGTTTGAATGAGATCCATAGGATGACCTTATAGTGCATGCAAACCACTCAAGTGCGAGGCAAGGCCTATCATGACAGTTTCATCAAGCATAAGGAGTTCAAGGAGGGTGATCTTGTCCTGGCCTATGATTCCCAATTTGGCAAGTTTCTTGGCAAGCTCCAACAATGTTGGATGGGTCCCTATAAGGTACTTATTGTCAACCCAAATGACTCTGTCCAAGTGCAAGCCGTAGACGCTTCTGAGGATCCCTTTCTGATCAATGGCTATCACATGAAGAAGTACTTTCCTCCTCAGTCGACCCACCCTTTCCCTTTTGGGTGTTGCACTGTCCTTCTCTTCATGCTCTTGATAGCCCTTATGATCTTCCTCATGAGGTGGTCTCATTCTGCTAGCCCCTCCCAGAAACCTCCCATCCTTACTCTATTATCCTCTTGTCTGATCTAGTAGTGGTGATGTGGATGGTCCTGACACATGGTGTTTCTACCATTTTCTTTATTAAAGGGAAAAAAGAAAAAAAAAATCGGTCAAGGGAGAAAAGGACTTAGGTCCCTGTCATGCCGACCTATTCTTCGAGAAAAGGTGGAAACACCCTCAGGAGTAGGAAAGAAGAAAAGAACAAATAAAAAATATAGAAAAAAAAACAAATTGTTATGGGAGAAAAGGAAAAAATTCACTGTCATAGCAGGCCTCGTTCCAAGAAAAGGTGGTAAACACCCTTGGATGGGAAGCTGGCTGTGGAAAAGGCGGAAACACCCCGTAGTCTAGAACAGTTGAATCACTAGCTGAACCTTTTTAGATGCAACTTTCTAGAGCCACCTCCCTTGGTGCGTTGTATTAATAGTCTCATTCGAAGGACTGATTCCCTACAACAGACTACCTTTTCCAAAGATGACATGCTCTACAGATAAAATCAAGTACCAAATATGTTGGCTACCTCCCTAGGTATGCCTCTTCATTGGCACCTTTTCGACAACCAACCAGCAATCTTCATCGACAAACAATTGAGTGATGTGAGCTTTCATCCTAGGATCAAGTGACCAGTTCTTATCCTTCAATTCAAATGAGAGGTGAGCTATGTGGAATAGAGTGTTGCATGCACGGGTTGGGTCTCTCAATGCACAAAGCATGATCTGTTCCTATGCACTGCACTACCAGGCTCCCTCGCCTTTCTTCTCGCACTGTATGCCAGCACAGGGCGGGATGCACAGTTGCACCATCAAATGCACACAAGGCATACAACCTCTGGATAAGCACAAGTGAGGATTACATCAATGGGTATAAGGAACGGAGTGTGCGACAGAGGGGGGTCAGAGTGTGACTGGTATTTCCTAAATCAATTATCGAGAGGTGAGGATTGAGGGATGTTATAACAATTGGAGTCAGGTACATTCTCGTTTCCCTATGCACACACGGGATGGGTCTCTGCTACCATCACAGACCACGTCACCCTGTTCTGTACACTGCACGACAAGGCTCCTTGGCATTCCTTCTCGCACCGTATGCCGACAGTGGAATGCATGAATGCACCATCAATTGTGCACATTGGCATACTCCCTCTAAATAGTTTTTCCCTTGTTCAATTCTAAATCGGCCGTGAGTTATGGGATTTCATGCTTATTCACTGAGCAATGGGTGTCATGGGGCAAGAGACTGTTCTATCATCCTCTTGAGTGCCCATGAGCTGAGAGTTCTATTCTTCGTCATCGACACTTGAATCGATGGACTTTACCGACAAAGCTACCTCCCTGGGTGCTGCTGCATGGTTTGTGCCATGCTGGATGTGTTTTGTGGCGAGCCCTGGTACCTCCTATCGATGGCTTCGATGTTCCTGCATCAACAACAACAGTTCCCTTCAACCATCTACAAAATGGGCCAAGTATTCCTCACCCTACCTTTCTGTTTGCAAGTCCATGTTATGTCTTAAGTGTGGGGATATCAGTGTCCAGTCAGTTGATAAGTCTTAGGCCATGTAGATCAATCTACCCTAATCGGTAAGGTCTTAAGTGTGGGGACTGTGTGTCTGATGTGCATACCCCCCTACATATGTCATTAATCAATCATGTGTGTCTACCACGTACTAGTTCTAAATTGGATGTATTTCCATGCGAACGCGCTCTTATTGCTTTGGAGCACCGATCTGACGTTCCAGATCTATCTTATGCCTTTTCCTGGATATTTTTTCTTTTACCCACCTATTATTCCACTATACGGTTTGTCCGTTATTAATTTTTGAGGGTTTTCATGTCTTTTTCGTGTGTATTTTTGCCCTTTTTCGATATGAACCTACCCTATTCTCCTCGAAATTCAATTCTAATTGGATAGCCTTGTCCGATCACCTTCTTGCACATTTCCCCTTTTTCCTCTGCCTGTTTTCAACCTTTGGATTTTTTGTTATTAATTTTTATTGGTGTTTTTGAGCTCCATTTTATTGTTTTTTCTATGTGAATGCCTACTAACCCCATCAGAATTGAGTTCTGATGTGACATCCTTGAAGATCATCTATGTCCTGATATTTTTTTCTTTTGACCACCCTCCATTTTGGTGCACGGATCATTCAATATTAATTTTCGAACCCTCTTTTCGAGTATGATTTTTGGGTTTTTTCCATGTGAATGGGGCTTATCTTGATCGATACTGTGTTCTGATGTGCTAGGATTGTCAGGCACATTCTTTTGCACATTTTTCCTCCTTCCCTTACTTTGTTTCAGCTAATGGATTTTTCGATATTCATTACTATATGCGTTTTTGGGCTCATTTTTCACATTTTTTTTCCATGTGGACGGCCTCATTTCGCCTTGGACACCCTGTTGCACATTTCTTTATCTTTCTCTCTTTGTCTGGCCCCTTTTTCCTTTTTATGGAATTTCGTTTCGATGCACAGTTTGCATGTTATTACTTTTTCTGTGTTTCGTCGTATTCCCGCGCGCCTCATCTCGTGCATGCACGCGCGTGTTTTTGCCTTTATGCATCTCGTGACGTCCCTGTGGCGTCTATGACTCCCCTGTCATTGTCCTGGCCCATCTACGGGTCCCACCACTGCAAATTTTTTTTACCCCTACCCCACGCCTATGCGCGGGCTGAGGGGGGGCTTCCTTGTTTTTCCTTTTCTTCTTTTTCTAATTATTTATTTTACTTTTTTAATTAAAAATTTTTACACCCCCCACGATTTCCCCCCTCTCCTTCCTCCCTCTTTTCTCTCTCCTCTTCTTTCCCTCCCTTTCTTTCTTTTTCTCTCTCCCCAATCCCTCCCTGCTCCTACACCTCCAATCTCCTCCTCCCTCCATATCCTCTCCTCCTCCCCTTCTTCCCTTCCTTCTCCTCATCTTCTTCCCTTCCTTTTCCCTACCTCCTCTCTTCCTCCCCTTCTTCTTCTCCTCCCTCCATTTGCTCCCCTGCCCACCCTCTTCCTCCTTCTCCACCCCTTCTCCTCCTCCCTTGCCCTCCATCTCCTCCTTTCCTTCCCCTTCTCCTTTTCCTCCCCCCTCTTTATTCCCTCCTTCCTCCCCTCTCTCCCCTCCTCCTCCTCTCTTCCTCCTCCCCTCCCTCCTCCCTTCGCCTCCCTCCCTCTTCGCGCCTTACGGCTACCCCTATGGTCATGTCCACCGCCAACAACCACCCCGGTGGTGCCTATAGTTGCCCCATGGAGGTCGCCCCCCCACCGTCACCCAGATCCCATTTGTTGTCCGCCGTACATGGCGTTCGCCGCCACACCCATCGCCCACTGTCCATCAAAGATGAGGCCACACCGTCATTGTGATGCCGCCTGCCACCCCCAACAACCCCCAAAGATTAAAACAAACCTTAATCCTCACCTGAATTAACCCTAACTCTCTTAACCAATTCATTTTTTCACCCTACCCCCACCCATTTATTTTTACCCTTCCTCCGTGTTTTTCTTCCTCCTCCTCCGCCGCGCGACCATCCTCTTCCATTAGGCCCATGTTTGTGTTGCCTTTGAAGGTGCCGTTCACATGCGTGGGTTCGTTCGTGGGAGTCCATGTAGTTTTTCGAGCGAGTGTTCACGTGCGAGGACACGCGTCAGCCTTGTTCGTGGGTGTGCGCAGCTGTTGTTCACACGCAGTCGACGAGTACACCATTTTTCATTAAAAACAGTCAAAAACCCTAAAAAACACATAAAAATTAAACAAAATTAATAAAAATTCCTAAAATTTCATAAAAAAGTATAGAAAAATAGTTGAAAATTACTTTGACCAACTAAATAATTTTTTGATTATTTTCCAAAGCTACAATTCCAAAAATTAATTGCAAAAAATTTAACAACTTCAAAATTCATTTAAAATCCATTAAAAATTAATAAAAATCCATTAAAAATTAATAAAAATCATCTAAAAAAGTAAAAATAAAAAGTAAAAAAATTAAAAAAATTCATACACCTTTTCTTTAATTCTAAATTTTTTAAAAGCTGAACATGCTTTACAAAATGGTCAAATTTTTATTTTTGGGCAACATTCTTAAAAAAAGCATGTTAAATGCCAAACATAAACGAAAAAATATTGGAAAAATCTAGACACCTTCCTGAAATTTGTTGGTTCAATTTTCACTCATGTTGGATGGTTGAAACATCACACTTAAAATTCAAAACCTTTTTAATGTGTCCAACTTAAGACATTTTGACAAAAAATCAAACCTCCAAAATGCTTTTAAATTGGATTCACACCTAAACATTTCAACCTGGGGGATTTCTTAATTAAAAACAAGTAAAAAAAAATCAACACACAACCGAAACACTAACCCTAACCAAATTAAATACACCCACCCTAATCTTGTCGGTAAAAGTATTGTCTTGCCAAAAATCTAACCAAATACCACATGTTTCCTGATTATTTTTTTATGAGGTGTTGGTTTGGTTTTTTATGAGCTTACCATGTTCAAATCTTTTTTAGTTGTTGGCTTTTCTCTTTTGAGACTCACTTGCATTTTGAGATTGATATGTGCACATTCAACATCCTTGCGCGCGCGCACACACACACACACACACAGAGGTAATTCTTTTTTCCTTCTCATTTATTTTTTCTACTACTCAGACTTCACATATTAATTCTTAAAATGAACCTTAATCACCACCATGACACGCACATCTGCACTTAACACACTTTTTTAAAATTAAATAAAACTCAACCAGTCGTTCACTTCGCACACGCTACATGCGCTTCAGAGACACCTTAATTTTAAATAAAATGAACCAACCATCACAAAAATGCACGCATTGAAAAAGAAGAGCGCATCAGACACATTAAATTCTTAATTGATGAATCTACATTTAGAGATCCAGTCTGGGTATCAAAGTTCAAGATTCGTTAAAAGCGCCATTCCACCTTAATAAATTGTAAATAACAATTTAAAAATGAATCGATGTTTTCTTTTCTACGGTTTACAACCTAATAAAATTTCACCCATTTTTAATAATTTATTAAAATGAACCCTTCACTAAAATCATTTCCCTCATTGCACTTTTTTTTTTCCATTTTTCAATAAATACGCTTCGCGAGATGGGCACGTGTAGTCTTCAGAATGGTCTTCTCTTGTTACTGATGGTCAATGATGTTTTGGTTATGATGTTTGTGGTTATTGATTTGGTTGATTTATATGATTAAGGATACGGTCTAGATTTATTTTTTAATTTATCTACCTGATATGGGGTCCCGGGTGTATGTCTTGCATAACATGAAGCTTTCTATCACATTTGTCTAGAGGTCATGTCGAATTTTTTTTCTAGGATGTGTCTTGCTTGGGGATATTTGGTCGAGTCTCATTTCAAAACCCTTGGTTGATATATTATCTTTGATCTTTTCTGCTGGTTTTGCAGGCATCTCTTTTGTTTGTGAGTTGTGTTGTATGTTCACTATCTGCATGGCACCCCATACACCTCCTCTTGTTTAGTACGTCCCATTGATCAGTAGGGATTACTCTACTGACTTTTGAGCCTATTGTGAAATCTATCCTTGTATCTTTTATGGCTGCTCCTCTCCCTCTAATTCCACATGATCCAGCCCTTTGTGATGAGTTTCTTGCGTCATATAGTAAGAAATCGGGCTTGGTTCGTGGTACTTCCATGGTCCTGATACCTAGAGGGTTAGGGAAGGCTTTGTCCCTTCCCTACAAAGGGGAACCCTTTGTCACAGCCAGATTGTTATTCTCAAATGAAGAGATCCTCAAGCTGTTACAGAAGCAGACTAAAGAGATCCTCGATGTCAAGAAGGTGATTAAAACTTCAAGAGTGTCTTTCTCAATGATCACTGATCCTCTCTGGAAGCTAGTTTGCCAATTTCTCAAGGACAGGTTCATGCATGCCAAGACACCATCTCACTACTTGTCCAAGGAGCTCTTCATAGCTTTCAGGATGGTTTTAAGAGGGGTTTCCATTGACTAGAGCACTTACCTTCTTACGAAGATGGACTAGCATTTTGTCAAGGTGACTAGAGGGATTGCTACCAATGTAACCGTTGGTTCATATTTATATGCTTTTTTGACATATTCAAGCCTTAAGAAGGGTGTTTTACCTCCTCCTCCATCTGATCCAGTCCCTCCCCCTCTACCTTCAGAAGATTCAGAACCCATTGAGATAGAGGATACTGATTTCCCCCTCCACTACGCTTGAAGCGTGTAGTAGAGACAAATCTTATAGTCATTCCTTCAGTGTCAGTGCTTACTACCTCTAGAAGTGAAGTCCCTGCCTACCTCACATGCAACAACTTATTCAAGGCACATAGAGAGGGTTATTTGGATATATTAGTTCCTTCGCTGAACTGCTTAGTGACAGAGGATGCCATCCCTTTGCAAAGACATCCAGAGTTCTATTGAACTCTCAGTGACAGCTTGTGCTTAATAGTTATATTCTTCTTTTTATGAAGAATTGAGGCAATCCATAGACCAAATGAATAAGGTAACCACAGAGCTAGCCTTTGCCAAAGACACTCTTTCCGAACTATTTAAGCAGATGGAGTAGCAAACCAAAATGATTGAGACACAGAGAGAAGAAATGTCTTCTTTAAAAAATCAATTAGTAGAAGCTCAGTCAGAGGTCACCAAGGTTTTTGAAGAGAAAGAGAAAATGTCCAAAGAAGCTCAAGAGTTCAAGACTCTTCTGGATATGAAATTGTCAGACTTGCAGACTTCTCACAATACAATGGAATCCCAAGCCTCCTAGATTACACAGTTGAAGGACCAACTGGTGCAGTCACGATCCATTTCCCCAAGTCCTAATGTCCCCATGATTCATTGTATGACTCAGCAGAACTTGACTGCTCTTCAAGGGAATGCCACTTTATGTCCTTTATTTCGGGTCAAAGTTGAGAGATTGCAATCTAGAATGGATATCTTATGGACTACTTTTGAGTAGTTTATGGAGTTTATCCCTCCCACCCACTCTTTCTTTGTTCATTATCAACAACAGAAGTTAGCCTTTTATGTTAAACTTTCAACCATGGATTTATCTCCTCTAGAGGATGGCTGGAGTGGAACCTAGTCTGCGCATCTGCTGTCTGAAGTGGTTAGGATTGTGTTTGAGGATTCAGTAGTCCCAGATTCAATGTTGATGTCCTGTATGTACCTCAAAGGTGACTTGTTAATTCCAGATGATGAAGACCTCTCTTGGTATGTTGGAGATGTAGTCTTGCAAGCAGTACTCTATGTACACCAATTGGAGTTTAAGATTGATAAAATGTTTCAAAAGTATTCTTCTAGAGTAGCTGACTGTCCAAAGGATTCTTGGCATCCTATGCTAGATTCTGTGATCTTAAATCAAAGACAATTAAAGGCTTCGTCTCATGTGCAAAATGTCAACCAATTGAGGGTGGATTTGTTATCCCATCTTTCCAAGCAACCTCATTTTGATCCTTTATTTTTTGAGGCCTATGCTCGATGTTCTACCTTAGGACCATCAGTTTTGTCCTTGACCTACTATCAACACATGGCTCATAGGTATGATGCTTATTTGTCTCTTTTCCAAAATACCCCACATGTCATTTTACTCCTTCTATTTCAACCTAAAGATGCACCCCATATTCCTATTTTTACGCAATGTCCTTTCATCATTGATCAGGTATTTTCTCATCTTCTTCCTTGTCCTCCCCTATCTTCTCATTTCCTGTCCACGTTCCCACCACATTTCCTTACTCCTTTCCTTTGTGATAGTGCTAAATTGTCAAATTCTCCTACCTTATCTTATTCTTCTTTTTACAATTTCACTTATCCCTTTCTTCGTCCTTTATCCCTTATTCCATTCCCATCTCTTTCATCTTTTATTTAGATTCCCCCTCAATTGGTTACAGAATATGAAGGTTTTGATGAGGCAATCTTGAGAAGAAGAATATGAAGCTAGAGTAATGGAGATTCTTTGATGGGACCCCAAATTAATTGTCTTGTGATTCCAGGAGAATTGAAGATTGCAAATCAAGCCTTTCACAACTATTTACGTTTTGCTCAACTTCATTCTCAATCTTTGGATCCATCAATGAGACCGACTGCCCATTTTTCATGGTATCTAGCCTTTATGCACCATCACTCTCATGGTGATCAAAAGCAAGTGCCAAAGTTATATTGGGATGTCAATATAGATGTGGATACCCATTAGTTGGATATGCTTTATTTTCATGCTTTGTGCTTGCCAAGTAGATTTGTTATCCTACTGGAGAGAATATGTTGTTTACAATTCTTGCAAAATCCTCCAAAAACATTTATGGATGAATCTTTATCCCTAGAAAGGTTTAAAAATCATCAATCCTTTAAAAGGGATCATCTTCATTGATCCGTATCCTTTATAACTTTGATGCTTGATCAGAATACATCTATCTACATTTTTCCTTCCAAAGAGGTGCAATTCAAATACTGTTTGTGTAAGTGGTGTGTATTGTGGTATGTGTATATTGTTTATCTTTGTTGAATGGGGCTGAAGTTGAAGCTAGATTGATGAAGAAGATATTGGATTAAAAGCTAGTAGAAGATGATGCTGATTGGAAGAAAACTCTTATATCCTTTATGAGTTTGTGTTGCTATCAATTTAAAAAAAAAAGGACATAATATCCAAGAGGGTGTTTTCCTTTTGTTGTAGTATTATTAGATATATAGGTTACTTGTTGGGGCCGTGATTGGATGATTTTATGAAGTGCTATTGAAGACAAAAGATCACATTGAGCTCTTTACTGAACTTATATTCTTCTTTTCCTTAGGTCGCGAGGATGCTTTCTTTCTAAGTGTGGGGATATGTTGAGAGTGGAAAAAGACTGAATTTTTGACTGATTTTTGTTGTTTTTGTGGACTGAATGATTGATTTGGGATGATTTTTTATCGATTTTAGAACGAGTTGGATAGATTTGGATTGATTTTGATAGCTCATGATATTTTTTAGTGAAGATATATTGATGTGATATGTTTTGATGATGTTCTGATAGCTTCTGTATGATCCTGTTTGAGCCTGTTGAGCTTCTATTTTCTTTTGTTTTGCTCTGTTTTTTTTAATAAGTGAGGTTGGGATATTGAATGATGAATTTTGAGGTTTTACGATAGCTTATTGAGTGATTTATGATGGGTTTATTTGGTTTTAGTTGAGCTAAATGTTTGTTGTTTAGTCATTGTTGAACCTTTGTAGACCTTTTATAGAGCCTTTGTTCCTGCTATGTTTCTGTTCTGTTATGTTCTATATGCTTCTGTAAGTGTTCTGCGATATGAGGGTGTACTTTGGGAAAGTTTTCTAACTTTTGGAAAGGATGAATCTAAGTTCAAAAGAGCTAAAACAAATGGAAGAAGTAGCTGTTGAAGACTGAAGTGAAGTGATAGTGATGAGCTATGAAGAGCCATTGTAATGGCTTTGGTGCCCTTTCATACCTCACATGCCTCTTGGAAGGGGCATCCACGACCAAGAGAGGATTATTGTGAGTGATTATTGAGTATTGTAGTGAGGAGATGAGGTACTATTGAGAGAGAGAGAGAGAGAGAGAGAGAGAGAGAGAGAGAGAGAGAGAGAGAGAGAGAGAGAGAGAGAGAGAGAGAGAGCTAGAGAGAGAGAGAGAGAACTATGAAGACAATGAAGATGAATACTATGTGATTATTTCCATTCAAAAGTGGTTTCTTTCTTTTGTGTTTCTTGTCCCATTGATGGATTCTATGAAGATTATGGCTGATTCTATCAAATCCCTAGGAGATATCTACTATAATGTTGTGTGAAGATTTGTTCTTTTCCTTCTTGTGGTTCTCAAAAGAATGAAATAAAATCTTGTTGATGTTACAAGATAGATTTTCTTGTAGTAGAAACCCTTTTTTCTTGGTGTCTCTCTTGGGGCTCTAGTAGTCCATTCATTCCAAAATTTTATGATATTTTTTTTCAATTCACAATTTAATTTTTCATCTATTTTGGACATTGATTGAGGGTTTTTAGTTTTCCTTGTGCGTTTTATTCACATTACTTGTTTGATTTCACCTTACCCCCTTCCCCCTTGAGAATGAGAAGGATTCTTCCTAGGATTAGAGGTTAAATGGTTAAGGGCATTCAGCACCGCCTATGCGCAGTCCTTCACGTCAGCATGAGTCAAGCATAGAAGTTTGGATTGTATTCCATTTTAGCATAGTGGTCCATGTCGATAGGTCAAATGCCTACTGAGTGATGTAGGTAAGGAAATCCATTAGGAGGTCACCGGAATTGATTTGGCTAGCAATATGTAACTCCTCCTTAATTAGAATACAATCTAAATACGGATGGGTTAGGAGGTGCTCTTCTAGGGGTTTGTTACGAATTGTTGTTAAAACACTATAGGAGGTTGGAGCTACATAAGTAGGTTCATACATCGAGGTTTTGATAGCACACGTCTCTGTTCAGCATTATTCATGATTTGACAGCCCTCAAATTCCCATTGAAGTAGGAGAGCATACCATTTCCTCAAAAAAGAAGTGTCATTGTCAACAAGCTGCTTTAACTCTTTGATTTCTTGGTCAATGGCATAGGCAGTGCACTTTTTATATGATGTGATGAGGTGTCGTTTCTGTGCTTGCTCATGAGAAATCTTGGTGGCGATTAACTCCTCAATTGCTTCTGCAACCTTAACGAATATAAATTCGGATTCTTCCCATGAGCAAGGTAGCATACGCACTTTCATTACTAAAGGCTCTCCCAAAAGGTTTCAGCCCAAAATCCCTAACCAAACAACCAAGCCAAACTACTTCTTTTGAAGCTTTAGTGGTGGCTGAAATATATTCAGCCTCAGTGATAGAGAGGGCTACTATCTTTTGCAATCTAGAGAACCAAGAAACCACCCCACTAGTCAAGGTAAAGATGTACCCACTAGACTTTTGAGTATCCAAGTCACCTGCCATGTCTGCATCATAATACCCCTATAGATCTAACGTACCCTTGCCATAGCAAATACATTTTCTTTGTGTGCCCTTAAGGTATCGTAAGATACATTTCACTACTTCCCAATGTGCTTTGCCAAGATTTGACATAAACCTGCTTATAACTCCCACTGCATAAGCAATGTTAGGTCTAGTGGCAACCAAAGCATACATGAGTGAACCACAAGCTGAAGCATAAGGAACACCCTTCATAAAGCTAGTTGCCTTATCATCTTTTGGGCAATCTGCCTTGCTAAGCTTAAGATAAGGTGGAAAAGGTACACCAAGAGGCTTAGCATTAGAAAAACAATCAAGTACTTTGCTAATGTACTTTTCTTGTGAGAGAAATAAGAGCTTCTGCTCTCTATCTCATGTCACACGCATGCCCAAAATATGTTCAATTGCACCCAAATCCTTCATGGAAAAGGGTGAATTTAGCTTTCTTTTCAATGCATTAATCTGGCTTTTATGCTTACCAACAATAAGCATATCATCCACATAAAGTATAAGTATAATAGGACTTCCATCATCAGCCTTCTTAATATATAAGCAATGATTTGCACTACTCCTTTTAAAACCATGTGAGAGCATGAAGACATCAAACTTTTTATACCATTGTCTAGGAGCATGTTTCAAACCATACAAGCTTCTCTTAAGCTTACATACCAAATGCTCCTTTCCTTGTATAACAAAGCCTTCGAGATGTTTCATGTACAACTCTTCTTTTATATCACCATGCAGAAATGTAGTTCTAACATCCATTTGATCAAGTTCAAGATCCATAGATGCTACAATGGCAAATAACACTCGAAGAGTGGTTATTTTGACAACAAGAGAAAACACTTCCTGAAAATCAATGCCCTCCTTTTGTGTATGGCCCTTAGCCACAAGTCTGGCTTTGTATTTGGATTTGCTATCCACACATTTGATTTTATAGACCCATTTGTTAGGAATGGCTTTCCTATCCTTAGCCAATGTAACCAAATCCCAAGTATCATTCTGATACAATGACTTCATTTCTTCCTGCATAGCTAGCTTCCACTTTTTCTTTAATTCACATGATAAGGCCTCTTTATACGTAAGAGGCTCACATTAATCTGTGAGCAAAATGCAGTCCAAAGAATGATCAAATCTTTGTATAGGTCTTCTAACACGTATAGACATTCTTACCCAATGATTTGTGTTATCAGGTAATGGATCCACATCCAAGGGAATGTCAATGACCTCATTATTTGACTGCTCAACTGCATGTTTAGGTGGTTGTAATACAATTTCACGCTGCTGTAATTCATTTTCAACATGTTGATTTTGGTGCTCAAGTTAATGTTCAGCATCCCCTTGCTGCCCATTTTCATTTGGCTCAATAATGATACGCCGATTGTCATAATCAGCATCAAAAGGAGTTGAATGGCTGATGACTACTCAAGTAACTAATCATGCTGAAATTTAACCTTCTTTTTGTCTGAGTCATTAGATGTGACATTTTTCAACAGCTTTGACTCATTAAATACCACATCTCAGGTGGCTGCGTAGCATCTTTTTTCATGCTTGGAACCCAAACTCTATAGCCCATTTCACCTTCATCTCCCTAACCCATGAAGATGCCTCTATGAGATTTCATGTCAAGTTTGGTTCTGCTATCAACAGGTACATGTACATAGCATTCGCAACCAAAGACCCTTAAGTGGTCATATGAAGCAGGTTTGCCAGACCAAACCTCTTCAGGGATACCACTTTCAAGTGCACGATCTAGAGATCAATTGCAAATATGCATTGCGGTTTTAAGTGCCTCTCCCCAAAACGATTGCGAGAGATTAGCTATGGATAGCATGCATCGAATATTCTCACATAACGTGTGATTCATTTGCTCAGCCACACCATTAGACGATGGATTAAAAGGAGCCGTAAGCTCTCATTTAATCCCATTGACATAACAAAACTTATTGAATTCTTTAGATACATACTCTCCCCCGTTATCTGTTCTTATGCATTTTAACTTTAAGCCCTTTTGAGTTCTATCAATGCATAAATTTTTTTAAAAGCATCCAATGCCTCACTTTTCTGCTTAAACAAGTAAACAACAACTTTTTAGAATTGTCATCAATAAAAGACAAAATAATGGAAACCACTATGAGTTTTTATTGGCATGGTGCATACATCAGAATGGACTAACTCCAAGATACATGCCTTCCTAGAGGCTCCATGAGAGTATGGACTCTTTACATGTTTACCAAGAACACAATCATCACAAAAGTCAAGCTTTGAGTTTTTCACATCAACTCTTCCAAGTGAAGAAAGTGCCTCTACAAACTGTAACAATTGTGGGAGAGAAGGAAGGAGTCTCACTTGTAGCTTTCTTGCTTGCACAATGGGGGAATACACACACAGGTGGAGGTTGAAAACAGTTTTCCTCTTCTTAGTTGTGTAAGCCAAAAGAACTCAAGTACATAGAAATAGAAGAACCCTATATATGGGTCTCAAACCAAACTCAACTAACTAAGGTGGCATACTAATTGAGCCATGAACTAGAGTAGATAAGGATAGCTGTCATCTATCTATTATTCATGGGCGGTGTACCAACCGCATCTGCAGCTAACAAGTCGGTGACATAAATACACAACGGTCACCCTGGCATATCACGAGTGGAGCTCGATATCTCAACACTCCCCCTCGAGCTCAATCCCAATTCTTGCACACCAAGCAGGTCTCTGAACTTGCGCAGCTTCTCTGCGCCCAATATATTCGTGAATATGTCAGCTACCTGATCCTTTGTGCTGACATAAACTAGATCAATAAGACCTAGTAAAACCCTCTCCCGCACATAGTGATAATGTACCTCAATGTGCTTTGTTCTAGCATGATAGACTGGGTTATTTGCCAAGTGTATACTGCTCATGTTGTCACAATAAATGACAACTGGCCCATTTGTAGGGTGATGCATATCATAAAGTAGCTTATGCAACCAAGCTACCTCACATGCAGCCATTGCTGCACCCCTGTACTCAGCCTCTGTGCTCGACAAGGCAACTGTAGGCTGTCTCTTGCTGCTCCAAGTGACTACAGCACTCCCAAAAGAGAACACATATCCACTGGTAGATTGTCTATCGGAAATACTACCAGACCAATCAGTATTAGTGTATCCATGCAACTGTATCTGAACCCCAGTCTCATAAAATAGTCCATACTGCAATGTGGACTTCACATACCTGAGTATGCGTCTAGCCGCATCCAAATGCGGTTTCCTTGGAGCCTGCATAAACTGGCTTACCAATCCAACAGCATAGCTCAAATTTGGCCTTGTAATAGTCATATAAATCAAACTTCCTACTATGCGTCTGTACATAGTAGGGTCTTCGAGAAGCTCACCTGTATCTACGCTCAGCTTCACATTCTGCTCAGAAGGAACTGAAATAGGCTTATAGCCTATCATCCCATATTTGGATAGCATGTCCAATCCATACTGCCTCTGCAAGAGCCGTATCCCACTTGGTGATCTAATCACCTCAATGACCAAGAAATAACGCAGCTCTCCCAAATCCTTCATCTCAAACTTCTGCTTCAATAGCATTTTCACATGAAGGATATCTTCATCACTATCATCTGTCATAATCAAATCATCAACATAAATGACAAGTAGCATAATACCTTTCTCTGTTTTTCTCACATAAAGTGAGAAATCTGCCTTGGAAATCTGAAAGCCAATAGTGACAAGATACTGTCCTATCTTGTCAGACCATGCTCTAGGTGCTTTCTTCAAGCCATACAAGGCTTTCTTCAACCTGCAAACAAACTCAGGATGAAAAGCATGCACATAACCTGGTGGCTGCTCCATATATACCTCTTCTTGCAAATCACCATGCAAGAAGGCATTCTTTACATCCATCTGATGTAAAAACCATTCCTTTGATGCAACCATAGCAATGACTGCTCTTACGGTTGCCATCCTTGCAACCAGGCTGAATGTTTCTTCATACTCAATGCCATATGTTTGTGCATATCCCTTGACTACTAATCTTGCCTTGTATCTGTTCACAGAACCATCTGCATTGTGCTTCACCTTATAAATCCACTTACAACTAATTGCATTCTTATCTTTAGGCAAAGGTACCAATTCCCATGTAGCATTTGCTTCCAAGGCATCCATTTCTTCATCCATGGCTTTCTCCCATTTTTCTTTTCCCATGGCTTGCTCAAAAGAAGCGAGTTCTGGTTCTTGTATTACTTTGACCATATAGGCATAGTGAATGGCTGTAAATCCATCATATTTCAGCTTATCCACAGGATACCTAGCTCTAGTAGACCTGCGTAAAGTAGGTTCACTCCCAGGTGCTCTCAAAACATCCCTGGTCTTCCTTACTCCAGGTGTAACAATAGAAGGAATACCCAACTCATCATCAATGCTCTGTTTTGAGCCACTGGATTCACCATCCACATAAGAGTGACCTGCATTCACATCAAACATGGGCTAATCTACCTTCTCTTTTCCTTTTCGTGCAACCTGCATACCACTATCAGTATTGTTTTAAGGAGATTCTCCTGATCTCAATCTGCCTGTCCATGGCGAAGAATGTGAAACACTGCTAGAGGACACTCCAGGTCCACTAATATTTTGTGACTGCTCTGCTGTGAATTCTATGCAGCATTACCATTTTGTGCATCTACATCATCAATCACATTTACTGGTTTATACCAGCTACTCATCTCATCAAAAACAACATATCTGCTCACTGTAAACTTATGAGTAGAAGGGTTATAGCACCTATACCCTTTCTGCTGTAGAGAGTAACCAATAAAGATGCACTTCTCAGCTTTTGGATCCAACTTGGATCTCAACTCATCTGGTACATGAACATAGGCAATGCAACCAAAAATCTTCAAATGAGAAATATCTAGTTTCCTACCAGTATAGCTCTCCTCTGGAGTCATCCCATGTATTGCTGCAGTGGGAGTCCTGTTCATTATGTAGATTGCTGTAGCAATTGCTTCAGCCCAGTAAAAATCTGGCAAGTCTTTTTCATTGAGCATGGCATGAGATACCTCTCCAATATGCCTGTTTTTCCTTTCTGCAATTCCATTTTGTTGTGGGATATGACTGCATGAATATTGCTGCTTTATGCCATGCTCCTGAAGGAACCTTGCAAACTCATTTGAGAGGTACTCTCCCCCTCCATCTGACCTTAGGCATTTTATTTGCACGCCTATTTCTTTTTCAACCATAGCTTTAAGAGTTTTGAAATGCCCAAAACTTCACTTTTCTTTTTCATAAAATACACCCAAATTTTTTTGCTATAGTCATCAATAAAAGTGACAAAATAATGACAGCCTCCAAGAGATACAGGTTTACTAGTCCACACATTAGAGTGGATTAATTCCAATGGCTTCTTACTCTCTTGAACATGTCTAGGAAATGGTTTCCTTGCCTGTTTTCCAAACTGACAGGCTTCACATACCTTATGCATTTCTGTAACCTTGAATTTAGGCAATCTTGCAACAATATTTTGGGCTTGCATTGATTTAAGTCACTGTACATTAACATGACCAATGCGTTTATGCCAGATATCAATATCTGCAACTACACCGATCCCATGTGCAAACATTGCTGCACTCAATTCAGGCATGTCTGCATCCAACGTAAACATTCTGCCCTTCTTTTTTCCTTTTGCTATCAAGCGAACTTTATTTTTCATATCCTCAACAAAGCATCCATGAGAATTAAATCTGACCTGCAAGCCCTGCTCAACCATTTGACCAACAGAAACCAAGTTCTTGGTGATATTCGGGACATGAAATACATCCGACAGGTATTTCTTTTTCCCATCCTGCATAGACAAAGGAATTTTTTCAAGTATCATCACCGGTCTCCACAAATCCTGGTTTTTCCATTTTCCTTGTGTCCTGCATCCATTATGCATGACCTGTCATGTGGTTTGATGCACCTGAGTTAACATACCACACATCGTTGCTTTTTTCTGCACTTGTCACAGAATTGGTCATGTGCTGCACCATAAACAAATGCTCATTTCTGTCAACACCCTGTCTACTAGAAGATGCATAATTCCCTTGTTGCAATTTTCCATTCATGATGTCATTCTGCTTTTTATAGCAGTCTTTAGCCATATGACCCATTTTACCACAGTAGTAGCATTCAACATTGCTGTTTGCATTTTGGCCTCTTTGCCATCCACCACGACCTCTTTGGCTCCCCCTGCCTCTACAGTTACCACGTCCTCCTCTATAGGACTCGTTTTCTTGAGTTTGCTGCATATTCTGATTTCTACCACGGCCTCAGATCGGCCTCCTCTACCTCTGCCTCTACCTCTTCCAGCATTTGAATAGAAGACAATTTCTTTTGAAGTTCCTCCTGAAGAAGATGCACCACCATTTCTCTGCTCCTTAGAAATTAGAAGAGCAATCAACTCCTCAAAATCAGGAAATCTTTCACGGACGGAAATGGATGTTCAAAACTGTGCATAATTCTTTCCTAGACCATTCAAGGTCATAGAAACTAAATCATCATCTTCCACTGGCGACCCAATGGAAGCAAGTGCATCTGCAATCTCCTTCACCTTCATGTGGTAGTCATTGATGCTCATACTTTCTCTTTGCACATTATGAAACTCTTGCTTGAGCTGCATTTTCCTGGCTTGCGGATTTGTGCTATACATTTTTGACAGAGTATCCCATGCCTCCTTTGGCGTACTTGCATCCTCAATATGCACAATCATAGAGTCTGAAATACTGATAGACAGCCAGTACATAACTTTTCTAGCTCTCTCATACCATCCTTTAAATGTCTGCATTTGCTGTTGATTGGGAACATTAGGAAGAACTGGTTCTTCTTCATTTCCTGCAACAAATTCCCAATATCCTTTTCCCATAAGGAATTTCGTCATTCTAAACTTCTATGCTTGGAAGTTGTTCTTGTCAAGATTTTCAGTGACAATCTGTGAAAGAGAATCAGACGCCATTACAGAACATTGCAAAAAATTCTGTCACTGTAAAAAACACAGCTTCAGCCTCACAAGGGCAAATCTGCAAAACTGACGAAAGTGGTATTTGACCACACAGTCACTTCCTAGTGACGATTTTGCATCAATAGGCAACAAGGATGATTATGTAACTCCCAATGTCTCTGCGCACAGGCATACGATGCAATTTCTATGGTAACTTTTCACCGACTTGTAGAACAGTTTGGTCGCACAGCATAAAACAAGGCCTTTTTCTGAGTGCGTGCGAAAAACTTCCATCTCCAAAACAGGCCCTGAAATGGCCTCGAATCAAAAAAACAGGGCAACCAAGGGCTGAAGACCCACCCTGCAGCATATACTGCCCTCTTGCTATACCACGAAGGGCGTCTCAATTTGAGACAATGCACTCTTGCACTTTTCGACTGTGCTACCTGCAGAGACTTGCTCCCAAACTCAAAAAATGAAAGCAACACTAGTCCTCTTACCAGAACACCACGAACTTGGTTTGCTTTCTTAAGCTCCTTACTACGAACCAGGCTCTGATACCATGTCACAATTATGGGAGATAAGGAAGGAGTCTCACTTGTAGCTTTCTTGCTTGCACAATGGGGGAATACACACACAGATGGAGGCTAAAAACAGTTTTCCTCTTCTTAGTTGTGTAAGCCAAAAGAACTCAAGTACATAGAAATGGAAGAACCCTATATATGGGTCTCAAACCAAACTCAACTAACGAAGGTGGCATACTAACTGAGCCACGAACTAGAGTAGACAAGGATAGCTGTCATCTAGCTATTATTCATGGGCGGCGTACCAACCGCATCTGCAGCTAACAAGTCGGTGACATAAATGCACAATGGTCACCCTGGCATATCACGAGTGGAGCTCGATATCTCAACACAAACCCTTTTGGATCATGTGTCCTAGATGCTTGTGCCATAACTCCATGTGTGATTGTACTTCAGCAACTACAACAAACTTTCCAAGAAGTGCCTTGTAATAGAGATAATAAAAAGTCCCCTTTTTACCACCTCTAGTGACTAGCATATACCCTTTCTGTATTTTCCACATTCCACCACCAAAAGTAGTGAAGTAACCTTTGTTGTCTAGTTGCCCAACAAAAAGTAAGCTCTTCTTGATGCCAGGTACATACCTAACATCATGAAGAATCAATTCATGACCATTTTTTAGAGCCAGGTGTATGGTGCCCATTCCTTTAACATCACATGCGTGATTGTTGCCAAGGTAGACTTTTCCAAGATTACCTTCTGCATAAGAAGAAAAACACTCCAAAGATGGAGTTACATGAAATGAAGCACCACTGTCAACAATCTACGATTGTGACAAACCATCATGAGTTGACAACAAAGCATCTATCACATCCGTTTTAGTGATATATATGTCCTCCACTGTCATAGCAAGCGGATCTGAAAATGCAACCAGCAAATCAACATCTTTATCCTCTTCTATTTCCTCAATAATAACACTAGATACCCCATTTGATTTTTCTATCTCTTTAGGGATAGAGCTGCCATCCTTGTCATTCTTTTTGCCTTTTGCATTAGCCTGCTTCTTGTGTTCTTGTTCCCTTTTAAAGTACCTACAATTGGGCTTTTTATGCCCTTTTCAACCACATTGATAACAAGTTACATCTTGTTGTTTTTCCTTGCTTTTGCTGCGATTTTTGTTTTTATTTGCAGCATTAGATTTTTTTTCAGTTCTTCCTCTTACATTGTAGGTTGATCCACTATTTTCCCTACTTGCATTGTGTCTAATCTCTTCATTGAGAATAGAACCACGCACACCATCAAATGTCAAGTTGGGGTTATTGCTCAATGACACAACCAATGCTTCCCGTGAATCAAGCAAGGCCATGAGCAAGAAGATAGCCCTCAATTTAGGATCAAAAGCTGGCAAAATACTAGTGAAAGCATTCAAAAGCTGGCATCATGTAATTGACTCAAAATACTAGTGAAAGCATTTAAATGCTCTGAGGCAGGCTTGGACTCGTCAAGCTTCAATTCGACCAAGTTCCACATGAGATATACCTGATTGACATGAGTTGTATTCTCATAAGTAGCCTTGAGTTTCTCCCAAACTACATAGGCAGTATCAAGCCCCTTTATATCAACCAAGATATCATCTATAACTGCCATTTTAATGTAATTAATGGCCTTTTTATTCATTTTAGCCCAATCCTCATTTGATAAAGCAACAGGCTTATGTTCGGCTAAAGCATCATCACAATCCTTTAGAAAGAGTATACCCTACATATGATCTTTCCAAAGATCAAAATCATTGCCGTCGAATTTACAAATCTCAAAGAGATTCTGTGTTAGATGTAGATGCACTACCAGCCATCTTCAGCAATACACAACTACAATAAAGGATTGAATGCTTTCAACCAATAGCAAGGTTGCTGAATTGTAACAGTAAGTACACACTCTTGTACTTCCAAGGTGTCCAAGAAGCAAATGTTTAGCTGCAATTTCAATCTCAAGTACTGATTTTAGCATATACATGAATCAAATTTGATACATTTGCATTAAAGACAGATCCCACTTCACTAATACATCACCATAATACCCAAATGTTGTATTTACCACTGTTTCATTGCATATTGATGAGTATTCAGTAATACATATACCAAAAGAAGCTGCCCTTTTTCTCATATTTGAAGCATCTAAAGCTTTAAAAAAAAACCCACTCAGCAGTGAATCTATTGCAAATTTCATTGTCTAGTCTCAAATCAGCTCAAAATACATCACCAATGTGAAAAGCCCCAAAATTTTTACAGTGAATCTGCTCCAATTGCATCAATCCATCTTCTTGAGCATTAAGTACATGCTAATGTTACAAAAATTTCATGAATTTTGCAAAAGCCCCAAATTTCAGGGTCTAAGAGTGCACAATTTCCAAGAAATTGGCTCAAACAAGCAAAACTTTCACTTGCATCTGAAAATCCCCAAAATTTTTGACACTCAATGTCTGCAATTTGTGGATCAAGAATCACTGAAACTTGTGTCCGGCACCAAATCTAGGAAAAACCCCAAATTTTAAGGAGCAAATTTGCACAAATTCTTATTTTGTGCTTGTTAGATATGATCAATGCCCCACCCTCATTAGGTGCTACCAATGATCCATGGTGCTCAAAGTTGTAAGGCCCCCATTATGAGGAGAAGCCAAATGTGAGCCCGGACATTGGTTGAGTCCTGACTTGTATATCAGATGAGGTCTATGTGACCGGATGGCAAAAAGGTGACCGTTGTGGGTCTAATCTTTGGATTAGACGGAGTGGTTAAGCTGGTAGCAACTCAAGGCGCATTGCATCGAGTTGTGGGGTAAGGGAGTTAAAAGGGGCCCCTATTGTGGGGTCCGATGGTAAAGGGAATATTCCCTGGTCAACTAGTGGAGGCTTATATGGTAGGTCGGTCAAGCCGACCTAATGGCCTTTGCAGGCTATAAAAGTTAAACCCCTTCACAGCCACCTATCACTCATCTTTCACCCAGTTAGAGTTGTTCCAGCTAGCCTTAAGCTCTTCACCTATCTTCTGTCTAGATCGCCATCTAAGCTTCACACAATGGAAGCGCATGGGTGGACAGAGCCATCTTTGTATCAGTTGTTTGGAGTTAAAGAATTTACTAATTCTCCTCTTATCTGTTGTGTACTCTCTATCTCTTTCTCAGATTCTGTTCGCTGCGCCGTGTAATATTTTATAGTGTTGCCTCGCGTAAACACTTGGAAGAGGGGAAATAAAATGAATTGAAAATTTTTGAATTTTTAAAAGAAAATGGGGCCGTTGACTTGCCCGTTTGACAGATGTTAGTCCGTGCAGCCCGCGTCGTGTGACCCCTGTCGACGGTCTGTCACACCCCACTATCAGCCTGTCACATGTGTGCATCTGATGCCTAGCCTTGTCGCCATGTCAGGCCATCAATCCCCATCAAGCCATCTGTCTAACCTGCTCCCCACGACCCACATTGGTTGTTACACCTGCAACAGTATTGTCGCCTCTGCAACCTGGCACGCATCAGTCTGCCAACATGCACCTTCAACAGTACCGTCGCCTCTGTAGCCTAGGATGACGACTACTTCTGATCACAACTAGTGCATGTGGACCGATTGTGACTATTTATGAACCAATGCTCTGATACCAATTTGTCGAGTAGGAGCGGAAGCACAAAGAGAGAGAGAGAGAGAGAGAGAGAGAGAGAGAGAGAGAGAGAGAGAGAGAGAGAGAGAGAGAGAGAGAGAGAGAGAGAGAGAGAGAGAGAGAGAGAGAAGGCACATTAATCGATGTGCTCGATAGTACTGAATAGTGAGAGTGAGTCTACAAATAGATGTGTACCGGTGTGGTACACACAAAGAATAAAAGAATGTATTTATACTTAAGATACAATACACTTAAACCTGCTAGGGTGAGTTCACATGCGTGAAGTAATATATACATGGGAGAGCGTAAAGGGCCTTTACACCCAACAACTATATCCAAATGCGGCTTTTGTGGAAGTTGCATAAAGTGACTTTCCAAACCAATTGTGTACTTTAGATCTGGCCTAGTAATCATGAATAGATAATGTTGCCTATACTTTTTCAATACATAGTGACATCCTCAATCAAGTCACTCTAATGTGTACTAAGCTTAGCATTAACATCCAAAGGTATAGAAACAGGCTTGCAATTAGCCATACCATACTTCTTCAACATATCCAACACATATTGCCTCTGTAACAACCATATACGCTCTAAAGTCCTAATTATCTCTATATCAAGAAAATAGCTCAACCCTCCCAAATCCTTCATTTCAAATTTAGCCTTGAAAAGACCTTTCACATTGTTAATCTTTGTCGTCTCAGTATCACCCACAATGATCAAATCATCCACATATATAGTAATCACCACAATACATGCATCACTCTCACATATATAGAGTGAGTGATTAGCCTGTGCTTTGTGAAATTCAATGCTAACAAGGTTTTTTGCAATCATGTCATGCCATGCCCTAGGGGCTTGCTTTAGACATAGAAGGCATTACAAAGTGTGCGTGTATAATCTAGATGATTCTCATTCACACAACCAAGTGGCTACTCCACATAAACTTTTTGTTGCAACTCCCCCTACAAGAAGGCATTCTTAACATCCATTTGATGCATGATCCAACCTTTTGATGCAATCACTACTATGACAGTCCTTATAGTGGCCATTTTAGCCACTAGAGCAAAGGTCTCCTCATTATCATGAGTTTGTGCATACCCTTTAGCAACCAATCATGCCTTATAGTGCTCAATAGATTTATCTAACTTATAACACCATATTAGAGAATTTGGGAATCTTCCAAGTCCCACTTTCAAATAAGGGGTAGAAGATTTGGCCATGTAGCTAAATCTTAACCCATGCTTTAAAATGGGACTTGGAAAGACAACCTATATAGGAATTAGGACAGACTCTGCTTTCAAGTAAGGGGACAAGATTTGATTATATGGCCAAATACTAACTATATTAAGAATTCCCAAACTATATGAGAATTTTCAAATTTTCTAATATAGTATTTTATGCTTAACCTTATAAATCCATTTGTAGCAAATAACTTTCTTGCCTTCAAGTAAGGGCACCAATTCCCATGGGTCATTATTCGTAAATGTAGCCATTTCTTTATCCATAGTATGATCCCAATACTCATTACCCATTGTATCCTCAAAACAAGTGGGTTCCATATCCTACAAACCTTAGCTATGTATGTTTAATGATGAGCTACATAGCTATCATATGTCAATTACTACGTTATACTATTTCAAAATAAAAAGGACAGAACTCTTCGCCTTTACATTGATTACCGAGGTCTAAACCAGGTAACAATCAGTAATAAATATCCGATACCAAGAATAGACAAGCTACTTGATAGGCTGAAAGGGGTGAGAATCTTTTCCAAGATTGATCTCCGATCTGGTAATTACCTAATAAGGATCAAGGAAAAGAAGATATCCCCAAAACTGCCTTCAATACCATATATGGTCATTTTGAATTTCTTGTAATGTCTTTTGGCCTGACTAATGCCCCTTCTACATTTAACAGATTAATGCATGACATTTTTTGATCTTATCTTGATGAGTTTGTCCCAGTCTTCTTTGATGACATCCTAACATACTCCAAGAGAGACGAAGACCATGAACTACAATTGCACATTGTGCTGGACACAATGAGGACGCACAAGCTCTACGGGAAGAAAAAAATGTGTGCTTTTTTCAAAAGACAGATGAAATATCTTGGATTCATAGTATTTGTTGAAGGAATCTCTGTAGATCGAGACAAAGTTAGAGATGTTCAAGAGTGGAAACCTCCAACAACAGTTAAGGAAGTGAGAAGTTTCTTAGGGCTAACTGGATGGTATAGAATTTTCATAAAAAATTACGCCCTAATAGCTACACCTCTCACTGATTTGCTGAAAAAGCAAGCTGCTATTGTGTGGATGCCCATTGAGCAAGCTCAAGAAAAGCTTGGTAACAACACCCATTTTAAAGCTACATGACCTAAGTCAAGAGTTTGAGGTCGTAACAGACACAAGTTCTCTTGCACTAGGTTGTGTGCTTATGTAGCAAGGCCATCCAATAGCCTATTCCTCAAGGAAACTAAAAAATCATGACAGGAATTATGCCACCCATGATCTCGAGCTGTTAATTATGATCCACGCTTTCAAATTGTGGTGACATTATCTACTTGGAAGCAAGTTTACTTTGGTCACTGACCACACGTCTCAAATGGATCTTTACTCAACCAAACCTCAACATGAGGCAGCATTGGTGGATTGAAGTCTTGCAAGAATTTGATTTTGAAATCAAGTTCAGACCTGGGAAAGAGAATGTGATTGCTAATGCATTAATTCATAAAGCTTTTTTGAATGCACTCATCATGGAAGAGCCATCTAAAGGAGAGACTTTAGCTACCACGATATCAATGCCTAGCAATCCAATCATTGAGCTAGCCAAAGGAGAGGCGTACAAGGATCCTAAGTATTAGCTAATACTTAGAGAAATCCTAGTTAAGGACACTGATCTTAAGCTCACAGTCAAATACCAAAATTTCAATGTGGATGATGGACTTGTCTATTTTAGAACAAGGCTCTGCATTCCCCTCAGTCAAATGCTGAAAAATATGATTTTATGGAAAGCCCAATGACTCCTCGTTCTTAGAACACCTTGGCTATGCAAAAAATCTTAATGCAGTTAGAAAAGTTACTACTAGAAAAGAATGAAGCATGATGTACTCAGATATGTTACTGAATGCCTAAGTTGCCAGCAGGTGAAAGCTGAGCATGTCAAAATGCCAGGCAAGCTCCAGCCACTTAACATTCTACAAATGAAATGGAAGTTCATCAATATGGATTTTGTAGTTGGCTTATCTTTTGTTCAAGGAGGGTATAATTCAATCATGGTGATTGTGGATATGCTGACAAAGGTCACTCATCTTATCCCGGTCAAGACCAACTATGTGGGAGCTTTCACTCAATCGCCAAGACCCACGGACCGCTTATTGTTCAAGCATTCCAAGCGAGATCTAATGGCTACCTCTCACATAGCCGATGCGCCCTCGATCCTACGAGTGTAATGAGCTTACCTTGATGCCGATATGAGTTGCCTCGTCTCTTCCACACTCCGATAGCTCCACGATCCTAGATGCTAGCTCAAGCATGCTCAAGCGTCCTCCTTCTCCAAGCTCCAACCGCCATAGCCATGCTCGCAAAAGAAGGAAAGAGAAGAGAAGATGATGAAGAGCTTCACCCCCTTGATCCCTCACTTCCACTCATTCCCTCCCTCACTCTCACAATCACTCCCTCTCTCAAGAGCACACACAAGCAAGGAGAGGAGAAGAAGCAAATAACTCTTATTGGGGGCACACACCAAAGAATGAGCTTCCATTCACTTTTTGAACTTTATATATACAAACCCTAAAACCCCATGGGCACCCATCCTTTTTTACATGACCGGCCATTGTGGCAAGGTCCCTTTTTCTAATTCCCTCTTTTTGCTTCGTGTCCTAGGCCTATATTCGACTATTCTTTTACAGGTGGCATAGGAGGGAGCCTGGTGCTCTTTTACAAGAGTTTTTGGAGTTCTTTGAGGCGCCTTTTATTTAAAACTACGCTTTTGGTCCCGGCTTAGCTTTGGAGCCCGCCTGCATGTCCTTGCTCCTTTTCCATCTTCTTTCTGCTTTTTCATTCGTCTTTTTGCCTTCTCGGCTTGGGGTTAACATTACCCCCCTCCGAGACAGGTGCCAGTCCCATGGCACTCTTGTCGACTGTTGGTGGTTGAAGAGACAGTCGACGGAGCAGTGATGTGAGGGCAGGGCAGCATGTAGACTCGGGTGCTCATGGAAGTGTGGGAGTAAGGTTGGTTGGAGAAGTAACAGATGTTGACAGGGGCCTCCAAAGTCGGTGGGTGGGTGCGGTGGTGGCGCTTGGAAGGACGGGGGTGGTGCTCCACCTAAGGAGGGGGATGTCTATCTTAGTGTGCAGTGCGAGTGGCTCAGGGTGACAGGTCTAACCATAGGCGAGTGGCCTCCCTAGGTATGTCCTGCCCTTGATGGGCCCTAAGCGTGAAGTGGGGGAGCAGAAAAGGGCTAGGGGGTTAGGAGTGGAGCCGGCCGACCGAAGCCACCGAGCACGCCTAACTTGAGGACCCCTAGGTGCGGTGATTGTGCTTTATGTGGTGTTGAGTGGTTGTGGAAGTGAGTTGTTTGGTTTATTCCATGCATAGGGATGCACAGGTATTGCATGTGTAAGGATCCACCTGTGCAGTTTTTTTTTTTTGGCACTATTAGGAGAACAACAGCCTATACCTAATCTTCCTTGTCTCATGGAGGCCGAAAAGAGGGTCGGATGGACTTGCTCAAAAATTGACGGCTTTGCATGTACCCTTTGAGGTTCATGCGAACGTGGAGAGAGGTGGTAGAAAGGAAGGGATGGTTGCACCTAGTAAACTGGCTGTCGTTCATATCTTTTAGGAGAGCTAGGCAAAAGGAGGGAAGAAGGCTAGCTCTCATCATTAGGCATGCCATGGTGCATCTATCAATAGCATTGGGGTCAAAAAGAGGGGGGGCAAGCCACGCTCTTGTGGTGTCGGGTCTTGCTTGAGTAATAGCTTAAGAAGGCTAAGGTAATTACATGTAGTTATAAAGGCAGGATCTGGACAGGAGGAGAAGTCTGTGAGAAAGCACATCATGGAATCACTTAGGCTTCCTAAATAAAAAAGGAGGGCATGCTCGAAGGAGGCGGCATTGGAGTTGTAGATGATGGGGAAGTCATGCCGCCCGTGGAGGGTGGCAACAGAATCCACGGCTACCCTATGAGGATACACCATGAATGTGGGGTCGTTTCTCTCATAGGGTAGGGTGTTGCAAAATGCCATCCAAGCAAGCATGCTAATATCACATACTCGCCTTCTCCAAAGAGGTTGGCAGTTATAGCCCTGTACAGTGTGTGGTACCTTGAACACTTTGTCTTGCCAAAACTCTACTTCCTCCATGCCCCACAGAGTGGGGGTCTTCGCTCTTCTTCCAGCCATTTTTGGCCCCACTGGCCGCCAGTCGCAATCACCTCCTCCATTACCTTAATTGGTAGAACCCTTCTCAGGCTGTTAGGCATGAGGAAACTGAAAGTGAAAGGGTCCTTTTCGTTTTCTTGCTGTTCCCAAATCACCAGCTCCACGTGGAATTGCATCGAGAGGTCATCGGGGCACGGTGGGAGGGGTGTGGATGGCCGCACGACTGGTTTGGCTCTCAACTGCATCCTGGTTTCTTCAACTAGTTTCCTCCGTTGCTCCTTGAGCGCGGTTTGTCTATCCGAGGGCGGGTCGATTTTTTAATGTTCCTGATCATGCGGTGAGGGGGGTTGTGGGATTATTTCTTTGCTAGTTCCCCTTATGACAAATTCAATGTCAGCCTCCTTCCCCTGCCGCTCGTCTAGTTGTGCTCCTTCCTCAAAGCCGAGTGCGTCCAACTACTGGGGTTAGGCCAGCCAATAGTAGGTACTTTCGTTGTTCTTCTAAGCCCAGCCTAATCTCCGCAGGTTGGGGTGGCATCTGTAGCCCCGCATGCAGGGCCCTGCGTGCGATGCTCAGTTTCTTCTGCTCCACCTCCAACGAATCCTTTCCCTCTGGCTAGGTTGTGTCCAGTAATGTGTTGAGGAAGGCCTCTTGTTGGGTAGTGAAGGCTGTCTGGGCGGCGTTCGCTTTGGTTTCTGCCAAGATTTTTTCTTTTTCTACCAAAGCGAGGCGCCGCGCCAGTGCCTTCACCCGTTTCTCATTCTGTGCGGCCCATTCCTAGCCCTTTTGTTCATTCCTTCCATGCTCTCCCCCTGCCTCTGTGCTAGGGTTACGAGCTTCTGCTCTTGGGCTCTGAGTTCTTTGCTCTTATTCTCGTGCTCTTTCCTTCCGAGGTGCAGTTGATCGGTCATAGACTCGATTCCTCGTCGTTGTTGCTCCCTTTCTCATCTTCTCTCGTCTTCTTTGGCATTTAGTTGCTCCATCATTTGCTCAATGTTGGTGGTTTTCACCTCCAGTTCCCCATGTTGCATCAGGAGGAGCTTGTATTCCCGTTGCATCTGCACAAGTTCTTGATTTTCGTCCTCAAGCCACTGTTTGTAGCTTTCTTCCATGTCTTCCTTTGCTTTCAATTCTTGCTTGAGGTTAAATATTTGTCGTTGTTGCATGGCTATGATGCGGGTTTTCTCCAATTGGAATGCGACTACTAACTCTTTCTCTGCCACCAACTCAGCCACTGCCATTCTCTTTTCCTCCTTCGCCCTCTCCAATTGGGAGATGGCATCATTGTTGCATGAGTGGGGGTGATGGCATCATTCGTCATAACTGGCTGATGGCATCATTGTTGCGTGAGTGGGGGTGGTCAAGGCCTCCACACGTGGACGCTTCTGGTCGTGCCTCGATTTCGCATCCGCGGCTGGCCTCTTTTGCCCCGTGGTCGTGGTTTTTGTGCTCTTCCCTTGGGCCATTTCTTTACTAATGAAGTATTGCATCCAGGCCACAAAGTTGGAAACTTCCATGCTAGTGGGGATGCTAGGGGTGAGCATAGTGGGTTCAGTGGAGGGTGCCATGAGGGTGGGGATAGGATGGAGGGGTGCTTTGCCTTTGCCTTCCAGGATTGCGGGTGGCACGACTTCTGGTACCTGCGCGCTAGAGCTAGGCCCTTCTTCCCTCAGCTGGCTCCAGGCTCCAGGATCATTAGCCCTGCATTGTTGCTCAATGGACCGGTGTGTGACATCGGCCAAGTCCTCCTCTTCCTTTCTTCTTAATTCCTCTTCTTCCTTCGCAGCTCTTCTTTGCCTTTATTTTTCGGCCTTCCTGTATTCTTCCTCCAGTTTTTCATTTTCTTCCTGCTCCTCTCTTTTTATCTTTTCAGTCTCCTGCTTCGACGCCTTTTTAGCCCGCTTGACTTGCTCTATTGTTTCTCTTCTTCCTGCTTCCTCTTCTTCTCCCTCTCCTCGGCCTCCCTGAGGGATTGTCTTTTTGCTTTTTCCAAATCTTCCTTCTCCTTCCTGCGGCCTTCATCCAGTTTCTTTTTCTTCTAGGCTGTCTTCTTCTTGGTTTCCTTGACCTGCTTTTTGCTTGATTGCTCTTCTTGCCCCTCTCCTTCCTTATCGGTCTCAGTCCTGTCACTGGACCTCTCCTGGTACTGATGAGGGGGTGACTTGTCGGGCGTTTCCCCTTCCCCCTCTTTTGCATCCTGCGTCTCTTTCACGGCCTCTTAGATGAGCGCTGTTAAGATGCTTCCATAGGCGATGAACGAGGCCTTGGACGAGGCCTTCTTTCTTTCTGTGGCCTTAGACGCTGGAGACTCTCCTCCTGCGGGCATGCTTCCTAAAGCCAATGCTTTAGCTGCTGGTAGATACTTTTACGCACATAGTCGTTCCAATCGACTTCATGCAGGGTATGAGCCGCCACGTTCTCCAGCACAGGCACACTGATTTGGTGCATCAATGCATTGTAGCACTGGTTGGAGAAGAGCACATGTACCAGTTTTTCCTGCAATCTGGTTTCTGCATTAGGGATATCTTGAATGCTGATGCCGTCATTTGTGAGCACTTCTTTCTCATCCCTAGCATGGTGTACACATCTCTTTTCTGCTTCTTTTCTATTTTTGGTTCTAGTCCCAGCGCCTTTTCCAGCAAGGCGGGGGTTAAGCGAACCAGTACTTGCTTGGTGTTTTGTCCCCTTCCTATTGTGATAGTGCCGCACTCGTTGTTGGGGTCATAAGACCTGAGAAATTCCACACACTTTGTGTGGTCAGGTTCTTGTGCGAATCTTTCTAGGTACTTGGTAAAGTTGCATTTTTCAACGACTCTCCTGGCCGCCTCTTCCTTGGCCACCAATCCTTCTATGTTGTGAATGGTTCGGAATTTTAGTTGGTTGTAGGCGCGCGGCTCTCCAGGGTGATGCTGTACTACGTTCTCTCCTCTTTCATAAATGAAAGCCGGTGGGCATGGTCTTGTTGCGATATTTTTCGTTCCTGTCATGAACCCCAGTTCCATTAGTTCTTCCAAATCGACAATACAAAAACATCATAGACTGAAAAGGAAAGACTTTATGTGTTTATTGAATGGAAGCCTCAAAATCCTATCCAATGTGGAGCCCCCCTTTTCAGCTTTAACTTTTTTCCTTTTATTTTAAAGTTCTCTTGACATTTTTCTACCTCGCTTGTTGCCTACGCGCTTATGCGTTTTGCTTGACTCCTACTGATTTTAATTGATCTCTTGATTCTGATTTTAATTGATCTCTTGATTCACCTTACTCCCCTTCCCCTCCCATCTTGAGAAGAATCCTTACTAGGATTGAAGGTGTGGGAGGTTGAGGACCTTGGAATGGGTTTTAGGAGTCATCGGTGTAGGAACCGTGTAAAAATCGGGGTTGTACTCTAACTGGGCTATGTGATCGAGGTCAAAACGGTGAGTGCCAATGTGCATTATGTAAGTGAGAACATCTGTTAGGAAGTCATCGGAGATGCCACGGCTAGCAATGTGAAGCTCCTCCTAAGTCAGTAGGCAATCAAGATAAGGATGTCCCTTGATGTGCTCCTCCAAGGGGCGGTTGCGAAGAGTGGTCGACACTCTGTACGAGGTTGGTGCAATATAAGTGGGGTCGTACTCCGCTGTTTTAATTGCGCGGCGCTGCTCCGTGTTGATCATGACTCGGTAGCCCTCTACTTCCCATTGCAACCTAAGAGTTTACCAGTGCCGCAAAAATGGGGATTTAGTCACAGCAAGTTGGGATAATTCTGTAATTTCTTGGTCGGTGATGGCCGAAGTGGTTTGCTAATCGTATGACATTATGAGGCACTGTTTGAGGGCTTGCTCTTTAGAGACCTCGCTGTCGAGCAATACAACAGCGGAGTTTGCTGCCTTTGCGAAGGAAAGTTCAAACGTCTCCCAAGATCAAGGCATTGTGCAAATTTCAGTTGCCAAAGGCTTGGGCAACAAGCCTAAGTCCAAGCTGTCATAGCTCAGAGCTAGCTCTCTGAAGGTGGCATCGAGCCGTCTAATGCAATCAACCACATCATCCCCTGTATCGTCGGCTAGATCTGAGGCCAGTGTCAAAAATGACTTCTGCTCGTAGGAGGGCTTAAGGCTTGCCGTCGGTGGTTGGGGTTTGATGGCCCTAGAGCCTTTGACAATGGATAGTTGCAGTTGCGGGTGTGCCTTAGGTTGCGGTTGGCGTCCTGGCTTAGGGCTGGTGTTGAGATATCGAGCTTCACTCGTGATATGCCAGGGTGACTGTTGTGCATTTATGTCACCGACTTGTCAGTTGTAGATGCGGTTGGTACACCGCCCATGAATAATAGCTAGATGACAGCTATCCTTATCTACTCTAGTTCGTGGCTCAGTTAGTATGCCACCTTAGTTAGTTGAGTTTGGTTTTGAGACCCATATATAGGGTTCTTCTATTTCTATGTACTTAAATTCTTTTTGGCTTACACAACTAAGAAGAGAAAAACCGTTTTCAGCCTCCGCCTTTGTGTGTATTCCCCCATTGTGCAAGCGAGAAAGCTACAAGTGAGACTCCTTCCTTGTCTCCCACAATCTTGACATGGTATCAGAGCCTTGTTCGTGGTAAGGAGCTCAAGAAAGCAGACCAAGTTCGCGGTGTTCTGGTAAGAGGACCAGTGTTGCTTTCATTTTTCTGGTTTGGGAGCAAGTCTCTACAGGTAGCACAGCCGGAAAGTGCAGGAGTGCATTGTCTCAGATTGAGACGCCCTTCGCGGTGTGGCAAGAGGGCAGTATATGCTGCGGGCAAGGGCTTTAGCCCTTGGTATCCCTCTTTTTTTGATTTGAGGCCATTTCGGGGCCTGTTTTGGAGGTGGAAGTTTTCTACACGCACTCAGGAAAAGGCCCAGTTTTATGCTGTGCGACCACTATTCTACAGGTCGGTGAAAAGTCACTGTAGAAATTGCATCGTATGCCTGTGCGCAGAGACATTGGGAGTTACAGAATCATCCTTGTTGCCTGTTGATGCAAAATCGTCACTAGGAAGTGACTGTGTGGTCAAGTACCACTTTCGTCAGTTTTGCAGATTTGCCCTTGTGAGGCTGAAGCTGTGTTTTTTGCAGTGACAGAATTTTTTGCAGTGTTCTGTAATGGCGTCTGATTCTCTTTCACAGATTGTCACTGAAAAGCTTGACAAGAATAACTTCCAAGCATGGAAGTTTAGAATGACGAATTTCCTTATGGGAAAAGGATATTGGAAATTTGTTGCAGGAAATGAAGAAGAACCAGTTCTTCCTGATGTTTCCAATCAACAGCAAATGCAGGCATTTAAAGCATGGCATGAGAGAGCCAGAAAAGTTATGTACTAGCTGTTTATCAGTATTTTAGACTCTATGATTGTGCATATTCAGGATGCAAGTACGCCAAAGGAGGCATGGGATACTCTGTCAAAAATGTATAGCACAAATACGCAAGCTAGGAAAATGCAGCTCAAGCAAGAGTTGCACAATGTGCAAAGAGAAAGTATGAGCATCAATGACTACCACATGAAGGTGAAGAAGATCGCAGATGCACTTGCTTCCATTGGGTCGCTAGTGGAAGATGATGATTTAGTTTCCGTGACCTTGAATGGTCTAGGAAAGGATTATGCACAGTTCCGAACATCCATTTCTGTTCGTGAAAGATTTCCTGATTTTGAGGAGTTGATTACTCTTCTAATTTCCGAGGAGCAGAGAAATGGTGGTGCATCTTCTTTAGGAGGAACTTCAAAAGAAGCTGTCTTCTACTCAAATGCTGGAAGAGGTAGAGGCAGAGGTAGAGGAGGCCGATCTGGAGGCCGTTGTAGAAATCAGAATATGCAGCAAACTCAAGAAAACCAGTCCTATGGAGGAGGACATGGTAACTCTAGAGGCAGGGGGAGCCAAAGAGGTCGTGGTGGATGGCAAAGAGGCCAAAATGCAAACAGTAATGTTGAATGCTACTACTGTGGTAAAATGGGTCATATGGCTAAAGACTACTATAAAAAGCAGAATGACATCATGAATGGAAAACTGCAACAAGGGAATTATGCATCTTCTAGTAGACAGGGTGATGACAAAAATGAGCATTTGTTTATGGTGCAGCACATGAACAATTCTGTGACAAGTGCAGAAGAAAGCAACGATGTATGGTATGTTGACTCAGGTGCATCAAACCACATGACAGGTCATGCAGAATGGATAGAGGATGCAAGGAAAATGGAAAAACCAGGATTTATGGAGACCGGTGATTATACTGCACATCCTATTGTGCAAATTGGAAAAATTCCTCTGTCTATGCAGGATGGAAAAAAGAAATACCTGTCCGATGTATTTCATGTCCCGAATATCACCAAAAATCTGGTTTCTGTTGGTCAAATGGTTGAGCAGGGCTTGCAGGTCAGATTTAATCCTCATGGATGCTTTGTTGAGGATATGAAAAATAAAGGTCGCTTGATAGCAAAAGGAAAGAAGAAGGGCAGAATGTTAACGTTGGATGCAGACATGCTTGAATTGAGTGTAGCAATGTTTGCATATGGGACCGGTGTAGTTGCAGATATTGATATCTGGCATAAACACATTGGTCATGTTAATGTACAACGACTTAAATCAATGCAGGCCCAAAATATTGTTGCAGGATTGCCTAAATTCAAGGTTGCAGAAATGCATAAGGTATGTGAAGCCTGTCAATTTGGAAAACAGGCAAGGAAACCATTTCCTAGACATGTTCAAGAGAGTAAGAAGCCATTGGAATTAATCGACTCTGATGTTTGGACTACTAAAGCTGCATCTCTTGGAGGTTGTCATTATTTTGTCACTTTTATTGATGACTATAGCAGAAAAGTTTGGGTGTATTTCATGAAAAAGAAAAGTGAAGTTTTTGGGCATTTCAAAACTCTTAAAGCTATGGTTGAAAAAGAAACAGGCCTGCAAATAAAATGCCTAAGGTCAGATGGAGGGGGAGAGTACCTCTCAAATGAGTTTGCAAGGTTCCTGCAGGAGCATGGCATAAAGCAACAATATTCATGCAGTCATACCCCACAACAAAATGGAATTGCAGAAAGGAAAAACAGGCATATTGGAGAGGTATCTGGTGCCATGCTCAATGAAAACTTGCCAGATTTTTACTGGGCTGAAGTAGTTGCTACAACAGTCTACATAATGAACAGGACTCCCACTGTAGCAATACATGGGATGACTCCAGAGGAGAGGTATACTGGTAGGAAACCAGATATTTCTCATTTGAAGATTTTTGGTTGCATTGCCTATGTTCATGTGCCAGATGAGTTGAGATCCAAGTTGGATTCAAAAGCTGAGAAGTGCATCTTTATTGGTTACTCTCTGCAAGCAGAAAGGGTATAGATGCTATAACCCTTCTATTCGTAAGTTTACAGTGAGCAGAGATGTTGTTTTTGATGAGATGAGTAGTTGGTATAAACCAGTAAATGTGATTGATGATGTAGATGCACAAAATGGTAATGCTGCACAGAATTCACAGCAGCAGTCACAAAATATTAGTGGACCTGGAATGTCCTCTAGCAGTGGTTCACATTCTTCGCCAGGGACAGGCAGATTGAGATCAGGAGAATCTTGTCAAAGCAATGTAGATAATGGTATTCAAGTATCACGAAAAGGAAAAGAGAAGGTAGATCAGCCCATGTTTGATGTGAATGCATGTCACTCTTATGTGGATGGTGAATCCAGTGGCTCAGAACAGAGCATTGATGATGAGTTGGGTATTCCTTCTATTGTTACACCTGGAGTAAGGAAGACCAGGGATGTTTTGAGAGCACCTGGGAGTGAACCTACTTTGCTTAGGTCTACCAGAGCTAGGTATCCTGTGGATAGGCTGAAATATGATGGATTTACAGCCATTCACTATGCATATATGGTCAAAGTGATACAGGAACCAGAACCCACTTCTTTTGAGCAAGCCATGGGAAAAGAAAAATGGAAGAAAGCCATGGATGAAGAAATGGATGCCTTGGAAGCAAATGCTATATGGGAATTGGTACCTTTGCCTAAAGGTAAGAATGCAATTGGTTGTAAGTGGGTTTATAAGGTGAAGCACAATGCAGATGGTTCTGTGAACAGATACAAGGCAAGATTAGTAGTCAAGGGGTATGCACAAACATATGGTATTGATTATGAAGAAACATTCAGTCCGGTTGCAAGGATGGAAACCGTAAGAGTAGTCATTGCTATGGCTGCATCAAAGGAACGATCTTTACATCAGATGGATGTAAAGAATACCTTCTTGCATGGTGATTTGCAAGAAGAGGTATATATGGAGCAACCACCAGGTTATGTGCATGTTGTTCATCCTGAGTCTGTTTGCAGGTTGAAGAAAGCATTGTATGGCTTGAAGCAAGCACCTAGAGCATGGTCTGACAAGATAGGACAGTATCTTGTCACTATTGGCTTTCAAATTTCCAAGGCAGATTTCTCACTTTATGTGAGAAAAACAGAGAAACGTATTATGCTACTTGTCATTTATGTTGATGATTTGATTATGACAGGTGATAGTGATAAAGATATTCTTCATGTGAAAATGCTATTGAAGCAGAAGTTTGAGATGAAGGATTTGGGAGAGTTGAGTTACTTCTTGGGCATTGAGGTGATTACATCACCAAGTGGGATACGGTTCTTGCAGAGGCAGTATGGATTGGACATGCTGTCCAAATATGGGATGACAGGCTGTAAGCCTATTTCAGTTCCTTTGGAGCAGAATGTGAAGCTGAGCGCAGATGCAGGTGAGCTTCTGGAAGACCCTACTATGTACAGATGCATAATAGGAAGGTTGATTTATATGACTATTACTAGGCCAGATTTGAGCTATGCTATTGGATTGGTAAGTCAGTTTATGCAGGCTCCAAGGAAACCACATTTGGATGTGGCTAGACGAATACTCAGGTATGTGAAGTCCACATTGCAGTATGGACTACTTTATGAGACTGGGGTTCAGATACAGTTGCATGGATACACTGATGCTGATTGGGCTGGTAGTATTTCTGATAGACGATCTACCAGTGGATATGTGTTCTCTTTTGGGAGTGCTGCAGTCACTTGGAGTAGCAAGAAACAACCTATAGTTGCCTTGTCGAGCACAGAGGCTGAGTACAAGGGTGCAGCAATGGCTGCATGTGAGGTAGCTTGGTTGCATAAGCTACTTTATGATATGTATCAGCCTACAGATGGGCCAGTTGTCATTTATTGTGACAACATGAGTAGTATACACTTGGCAAATAACCCAGTTTATCATGCTAGAACAAAGCACATTGAGGTGCATTATCACTATGTGCGGGAGAGGGTTTTATTAGGTCTTATTGATCTAGTTTATGTCAGCACAGAGCATCAGGTAGCTGACATATTCACGAAGGCATTGGGCGCAGAGAAGCTGTGCAAGTTCAGAGACCTGCTTGGTGTACAAGAATTGGGATTGAGCTCGAGGGGGAGTGTTGAGATATCGCTCCACTCGTGATATACCAGGGTGACCGTTGTGCATTTATGTCACCGACTTGTCAGTGCAGATGCGGTTGGTACACCGCCCATGAATAATAGCTAGATGACAGCTATCCTTATCTACTCTAGTTTGTGGCTCAGTTAGCATGCCACCTTAGTTAGTTGAGTTTGGTTTTGAGACCCATATATAGGGTTCTTCTATTTCTATGTACTTGAGTTCTTTTTGGCTTACACAACTAAGAAGAGAAAAACTGTTTTCAGCCTCCACCTTTGTGTGTATTCCCCCATTGTGCAAGCGAGAAAGCTACATGAGACTCCTTCCTTCTCTCCCACAATCTTGACAGTTGGGGGAGCAGCAGCTACTTCTGATGGACTGCTGCCTTTAGCGTGGATCATTATAGTCGGATGGACTCTAGTGGGTGATGGGTCATGTGATGGCGTTTGTCGTTTGGGCCGGTAGGCTTGTTCGAGTCTTTCGGGCATATGTGTAGATGGGCTTGATGGATGTGGTCCTGGGGAGCACTATGGCTCGTGGTTTTGAGGTTTCATGGGGCTGGGGGTGATCAAAGTCAGGGGTAGCATACGAGTGGCAGTTTTGGCGAGGTGGGTTTAGGGATATATAACTAGGCGTTTCTCTCATAGTAGCCTTACACGTGCAGGAGAGCTTTGGAGACCCAGATGCGCCCGATCATACCCTGATTTCTGTAACTGCGCCTTGGTGTCCTAGGTTTAGAGCTATGGGTCTTATGAGGTCGTGTGTGATGACTCCTAGGCAGCTTTTGTGGCTGTTTAGGCCTCCATTGGAAACTATGTTGTTGAGCCTTAGCTTTTGTCACCACGAGTGATGGTTCTTGAGTGATGGTGGGGGGCGGCCGAGCACTACTCTTCTCCTTAGATTCGGATGCTAATAGTTCTATTGGTGGTCGTGTGGACTGTTCCATCGTGCCATCCTTGCTAAAAGGTGTATCAATGTGGATATTGCCTATGGTGAGATGAATGCATTGCGACTCATAATCGACATGGCAACGAGTTTGCTTCTTGAAGGTTCGCCCTAGTAGCATCTCCGTGCCTGCATCCTTAGTGTTTGGCAGCATGTAGAAGATCATTGGTACAGTTTCAGTCTCGATAGAAACGACGGCCCTTCACTTGCCGAGGAGTGCATAGGAGCGGCCCCCATATGGGTTCAACCTGGCGTTAGTGGGTTGTAGTGGTGGTTTGCCAAGTTGGGTCCAATGATCGTGAGTTAGGACATTGAAGTCCGCTCCCTCGTCAATTAAGGCATTGAAGATGCATGTCCACTTGGTAGTGACCGTGATGTGCAGGCATGCAGGTTCCACGACTTCCTCATCCGCGTCATCGATTTTGTTGATGGTGGCTATACGGATGTTGGCCGGTGGTTCCAACATTGGTGGTTCATGCAAAGGATGCGGGGGGGGGATAGTATTTCTTGACACGGCTGCCATTGAAGAAGCCAATTCCATTGCCGGCTAGAGTTTCGAGCTTGACATTGCCCGTTCGGTTGATTGCATGGACCCTAAAATGTCCAAGACCCCGAAACTTCATTTTTTTCTTGTGCCCCTTGATTGAGTATAGGAGCACTAGGTCGCCTTGTTCAAAGTTGCGTTGCATAACATGTTTGTCAAAACAGCTCTTGCATCGTGCCTTCTCGCATATGAGTGCATGAGTGGCTAGAAGACGGGTCTCCGAGAGGCGTTTGAGTTCTACTAGGCGTTGTGTCCATGCTTCCTTTCCTTCCCATTGCTCATGAAGCGCAATTCGTAGGCTAGGCATGAAGAATTCTACTGGGAGAATTGCTTCGGTTTTGTAGGTGAGCCTAAAGGGGGTCTATCGGACGGATGTTTTGTAAGCTATGCGGTAAGCCCACAAGGCCGCCATCAGCTTGTTATCCCAATCACACTGTGTGAGGCCGAGACTACCTTAGTTAGGACGTTGACAATAATCTTATTTGTGGATTCCGCCTGGCCGTTTGCTTGAGGGTAATATGGAGAGGATTTTCGATGGATAATCAGGAAGGTGGATAGGAGATGAGTTATCACTTCATTGATGAAGTGTGTCCCCTGGTCATTGACTAGTTCAATGGGGCATCTGAATCGTGAGATCACTTGCTCCCATAAGAACTTGGTAGTCATTCGAGCATCGTTCTTTCGGGTTGCTCTCGCCTCTGCCCACTTCGTTAGGTAGTCTGTGGCCACAATGATGTATTTGGCCTGAGAATACTATGCATTAGGGCTGATGGGTCCCATGAAGTCGATCCCCCATTTTTCGAAGGGTTATCATGCAATGACTGGGGTCAAATCCATCTGATCCTTGCGAATCAGGACCTTTGTCCGCCACTGACATTCGTCACAATGCTTAACAAATCGCGCGGCATCACGAAATAGCATTGGCCACCAAAGTTGAGATTGCAACACCTTGCGGGCTATTGTGTCTCTGCAAAAGTGTCCTCCAGCAATCCCATTGTGTGCCTTCGAGAGCACATCGTGCATCTCATGCTTGCACATGCATCTGCATATCAATCCATCTTGCCTTAAGCGATATAGCTGGCATGCTATCAACTAATAGGGTTGGATTTTGAGAATAAGTCGCCTTAGTATTGCCTTTTCTATTGGTCATTTAGGTAGTCCGTGCTCAAGTAGTTAGACTATGTCATCTACCCAATATGGCATTAAGTCAGCTTTGAATAAATCCCTCCCGTTGGAGAGGTTAAAGAGGTGGGCGTCTGGCAATTCATCAGTGATGCCTTCTCCAGCGGGTTCCCCTGTGGGGTTGCGTGACATATGATTAGCCATGTAGTGTTGTTTCCCCTTCTGTACAACCACCGAGAAGTCAAACTCCAAGAGCAGAAGGAGCCACCGAGCTATGTGTCCCGTAACGCAAGGTTTGTTCACTAGGTATAGCAAGGCTTGATGGTCTACAAAGAAGGTAAAGGGTGTAGCCAATAGAGAATGCCAGAACTTCTTCACAGCAAACACCATGGCTAAGCCCTCTCTTTTGGTCGTCGAATAATTCATTTCCGTCTCTGTCAGTTGTCGGTTTGCAAAGCTCACTGGATAGTCTAGGTTGTGCTTGCCAGGTTGGCACAACACTATCCCCACAATGATTTTAGAAGCATCGATATGCACGTGGAAGGTTATGGTCCAATCCGGGGCTTGTAGAATTGGTGTTGTGGTTAGAGCCTTCTTCAGCTCTTCATATGCGCATTGGCAGGCTTCAGTTCATTCGAAGACAATCAACAGTTTGTACAAAGGTCTTGCTATCAATGCGTAATTCAACACAAACGATCGATAGTATCCTGTATGGCCTAAGAAGCATTGAACTCCCTTGTAGTTGGTTGGGGGTGGAAGGTCGACAATAGCCCTGACCTTCAAGAAGTCACTGGCAATGCCATTCCTTAGATCCTACCTTAAGAGTAGAATCTTCTAAGGAAATTCTCGAGGAAATGGATGAGCAGGTTAAGACCATCAGACAAGACATTAGAGCTGCTAAGGATAGGCAGAAAGCCTATGCAAATCTAAATAGACAAGAGCGACTCTTCAATGAGGGAGACATGGTTTTTATTAGTGTATGGCCCAAGAGGAGCTCCCTGTCATTGGGGGAATTTAAAAATTTGAGTCCAAGGTATTGCGGACCCTATAGGATCCTCAAATGCCTTGGGCCCAATGCCTACAAACTCCAACTCCCTAAGATCGTAAAGGTTCACAATGTATTTCATGTTAGCCTGCTAAAGAAATATATACCAAATCCTAGCCATATACCCGATGATCAACAAGTTGTAATGCCAAGCCAAGGAATCCTTGAGCTCTGGCCATCTAGAATCCTGGACATTCGAGAAAAGAGATTGAGGAGTAGAATCCTCAAGGAGTACCTCATTTAGTGGAAGGACTTTCCAGAAGAAAATGCCATATGGATTGATGAGAGTACTCTCAACCAACAATACCCCCATTTCCTTTTGAGATGAGGACATCTCGATCCCCTTAAGGGGGGAAGAATGTAATGGTCCCGCTATAGGACTCCCCTCCCTCCTAAAATGAAAATTTTTTCTTGGAAAAAAAAGAATTAACCCCCCTAGTTACGCCGCCAACTGGTGGACGACGTTAAGGGAGGGGGGCTGTCATGTCGACGGAGGTGGAAGGGCAGGGGGTTGGTGCCACATGGCAAAGGAGGTGGCAGAAGGGGGGGACTACTACATGCCTGGAAGGGCAGGGGGTTGTTGCTGCGTGACGAAGGAGGTGGCAGGAGGGGGAGACTGTTGCGTGCTTTGAAGGGCAGGGGGCTGCCGTGCGTCCTGGAGATGGCAAGGGGGGGAGTACTACATGCCATGAGAAGAGGAGGGAGAGCCTCCATTACAAACCCCCCCCCCCCCCCCCCCCCCCCCCCCCCCAATTACCTATATAAACCACTAGGGGATGGGAAGGCTAGGTGGGGGGCACGACTTGCTGCTGCTCGAAATAAGAAGAAGAGGGAGAGAGTGGGTAGAGAAGAAAAGAGGAATAAGAAGCAGAGGGAGAGAGTGAGTAGAGAAGAAGAGAGGAATAAGAAGGAGAGGGAGAGAGTGAGTAAAGAAGAAGAGCGGAATAATAAGAAGAGGGAGAGAGTGAGTAGAGAAGAAGAGAGGAATAAGAAGCAGAGGGGGAGAGTGAGTAAAGAAGAAGAGGGGAATAAGAAGGAGAGGGAGAGAGTGAGTAGAGAAGAAGAGAGGAATAAGAAGTAGAGGGAGAGAGTGAGTAAAGAAGAAGAGGGAGAGAGTGAGTAGAGAAAAAGAGGGGAATAAGAAGGAGAGGGAGAGAGAGAGAGTAGAGAAGAAGGCACACCTCGATGATTTTATACTCGTCTTCTTTGATGACACCTTGGTTTATTCCAAGGAGGAAGATCATGAGTCCCAAGTTCGCATCGTCCTTGAGACCATGAGGACTCACAAGCTGACAGATGATTTTTGATATCGAGAAGTGCTTAAAAATAGCCAAAAATTACGAATATCAAGGGAAAAATAGACTTCGTCGAAGGCGGCGATGGCAATCAGTTCGATTTTAAGCGGTAAGTCCCTAAAGCGCTAGTGCTAATCTTCATGGAGAATCAAATGATGGTAGATGGTCAAGCTGGAGTTTTCCTAGATGCCAAATGACATCAGGAATCCGACGCAAGTCTCAGATCTCCATTCCGAGGTCGTTTGATCCCCCATTTAATCCCCGCAAGGTTCAGGGTTGTGAAGCAGGTACTGGATCTGGAAGTTGAGAAGAGCGTGGCGGAGCCCAGCTTTGTAGATTTCGATACCACTGAGTCACCCATCCAGATGGATCTCGAATCTGATGTCGTTTGCCCCTCTAAAAGCAAAAAAACCACTTGCCGGAAGTGTGAATGCAAAAGGGTATGAACTAGATAATTTGATTAAGAGCTTAAAAGATCTTAATAATGAGCTTAATGCTCACGAAATGAAACGCTGGGGGCGGGGGGTATCAATTTTTTTGCGCCCCATTTTTTCCCCCATTCTTCATCATTTTCTGATTGGTGGAGGCAGGAGGAATCCTCCTGGCCCTGAGATGCTTCTATCCTTTGCCCTCCATCACCACAAATGGATCAAGGAACAATGCACTGAGCAAAGAGATAAAAAACCAGTCTTTTTCTCTCCTCCCTCTCTCTCCTGTATAGAGGCAATTCATGTGCAAGAAATCAAGAAGAAGAGGGGTTGAAGAATGCTTGTCCGACTATGATCGGATTGGTTCAAGATGAAGAGAAGGCTGAGGAAAGAGGTTCAACACTAAAGAATGGTTGCTAATAGGTCTATGGGCTGCCCAGAATAATAATTAAAAAACCCGCAACATGTAAGACACGCGGTATGCTCCAATTTTATGAAAAAATTTGCTTGTTTTTGTTGTTTCATGGTCCAAATGTTGTTCATATGCGATGAATTTTTGTTTGAACCTTGTTTGCATCATGTTTGAGGGCTGTAACTATAGAAATATAGAACCCGTAATGATTTAGAGCCGTTATTAATTCTTTAAAACCCGTAAAATTTCATTTTTAATGGAAATTAATGGTTTTTTTCGATTTTGAGTTGGGAAAAAGGAATGAAAATGGGATAAAATTAGAGAAAATGTTAAGTTTCAGTCAAAATAATAAAAAAACACAAATAAATCAGAAAATACCTATTTTTTATGAATAATAAATAAAAAAATTGTAAAAAATAGAGAAAATTGGGATTTTCGCACTCAAAAAATATGGAAAAATAAGATTTATGTGCGTGAATGTTTGGAGAGGTTGAAGCATGAGGTCAAGCCTTAGTTTGGTCTTGTCTTTTGTGTTATAGTATGTGTTTATTATTTTTTACACACAAAAATGACACAAAACAACCATTTACATATATGCACCGCAGCAACATCTAAACGGTGAGGGGAGGATAAAGTTTGTGCGATAATCTAATTGCTGAAATGATACAAATTCTGATTTCCCTCTTTGTGCATAGCATTTAGGGATCATTCCATAATTAAATATAGATGATTAGTAGCATGGAAGTTCCGGTGGTAGTCCCTAAAGCAGCGTAACACGTAACGCTTAGTTAAAATTCATGAAAGGGTTGTTTTTCGCACCTCACATGGCTGGTTTTTTAATCATAAAATGGTTGTGCACAATCGTCATACACCTTGCATCAAGCATGTCACGTGGTATCTCCTAGAATGCATTGCACTTGTTTGATCAACTTTGAGCAACGCTGAGAGGACAGGAAACCCAAGCTCTAGGTTTAGACGGGTGCTTCCGTTGGGAAAAGTTTTGTGAGGCAAATCAAAATCTCTTGGAATGTTGAACTATGAAAGAGTGGAGTTTGTGCGAATGCCATATGTGTTAGTGACGCATCTTGGGGCCAATCCTTGAGGTGCAAGAGAGTCACAGTGGAGCCATGGCAATCAGTCGAGAGGTGCTTCTCTATGTGTGTGTTACGAGGCATTATGCCTATATGTTATGGGATCTCCCTCTAAGGAGAAGGAAAGGTGAACGTTGGACTACATATTGGATACAAACGCAAAATCGTCATAAGCATTTGGTAAAAAGTGAGTTTTAGACGCTCTTGGCCCGCGAGGCCGTGTGGTGGGGTTGTCTGTCGTATGCATCAGGTCCGGATAGTGCCATAGCCAGTGCCGGCCCATTTTACGTCCCATCACAAGCTCTATGCTAAGAAGAAAAAGTGTGCCTTCTTAAAAAGGCAGATTGAATATCTCAGATTTATTGTGTCTAATGAAGGGATATGTGTAGACCCTACCAAGGTTAAGGATGTCCAAGAGTGGTCTCCATCAACTACTATTAAAGAAGTGCGTAGCTTTCTTGGATTAACAGGTTGGTACAGGATCTTCATTAAGGACTATGCTTTAATCACAACACCCCTCACTAAGTTGCTAAAAAAACAAGTTGCCATAATGTGAACGCCCTCTGAACAAGCAAGTTTTGATATATTCAAGCATAGCCTGGTGATAGCACCAATTATGAAGCTCCCTGACTTAAGCAAGGAATTTGAAGTTGTCATGGATGTTAGCACACTTGCACTGGGATGTGTACTAATGCAAGAAGGTCATCCCGTAGCTTATTCCTCGTGAAAGCTAAAATCTCATGAGAGGAATTATGCCACCCATGACCTAGAACTGCTAGTAGTGATTCACGCCCTCAAACTTTCGCGACATTACTTTCTTGGTAACAATTTTTCTTTGATCACAGACCATAAGAGCCCTAAATGGATCTTCACCTAGATCGACCTCAACATGAGGCAATGTCGTTGGATTGAAGTTCTATAGGAGTATGATTTTGAGATCAGGTATCGACTCGGCAAAGAGAATGTGGTTGCGGACGCTCTAAGTCGCAAGGCATTCCTAAACTCTCTTATCATGGAGGAACCCTCAATGGCCGAATCTTTGGCAACTATGGTGTCAATGCCTAGCAACCCTATTCTTGAACTAGCCGATGAAGCTAGCCATGATCTGGAATATCTAGTGATGATAGAGGAAATTTTGGGGAAGGACCAAAACCCAAAACTTAAGCTCAAATATTAAGAACTCTCTGTCAATGAGGGACTTGTCTATTTTAGGACAAGATTATGCATACCCTCCAGCAAGAAACTCAAACAAATAATACTTTGGGAAGCACATGACTCCCCCTTTTCAGGCCATCTTGAATATGTCAAAACCCTCAATAGGTCAGAAAAAGCTACCATTGGGGAAGTCTTAAGGAAGACGTGCTTAAATACATCACGGAATGTTTGTCTTGCTAGTGCATCAAGGCGGAGCATGTCAAGATGCCTGGGAAGCTACAACCTCTCAACATTCCCCAAATGAAGTGGGAATTTATCAGCATGGATTTTGTTGTTGGGTTACCTCCATTGCAAGGGGGCTACAACTCAATTATTGTTATAGTAGATATGCTCACCAAGGTTGCACACATCATTCCTGTCAAGAAAAATTATAAAGCTTCAGATATTGCCAGACTGTTCATCAAGGAGATATTCAGGCTCCATGGGTTGCCCAGAAGGATCGTTATGACCGCGACTCCCTCTTCACGTCTCACTTCTGGAGAGGGATATTTGGGGCCATTGGGACTCAACTCTGTTTCAGCACAGCCTATCACCCTCAAACTGACGGCCAAACAAAGAGGGTCAATCAAATCATTGACGACATCCTTAGAGCTTATTGCTGTCATGAACCCAAGAAATGGATTCAATATCTACCATTAGTAGAGTTCGCCTATAATGCTTCCTACCAGCAAAGCATCCAAATGACACCTTTTCAAGCATTATATGTGCATGATTGCTGCACCCCATTGAACTTCTCAGATCCTACCTTAAGAGTAGAAGCTTCTAACGAAATGCTCGAGGAAATGGATGAGCAGGTTAAGACCATTAGACAAGACATTAGAGCCACCAAGGATAGGCAGAAAGCCTATGCAAATCTAAATAGACAAGAGTGACTCTTCAATGAGGGAGACATGGTTTTTATTCGTGTACGGCCCAAGAGGAGTTCCCTGTCATTGGGGGATTTTAAAAAATTGAGTCCAAGGAATTGCGAACCCTATAGAATCCTCAAATGCCTTGGGCCCAATGCCTACAAACTCCAACTCCCTGAGATTGTAAAGGTTCACAATGTATTTCATGTTAGCTTGCTAAAGAAATATGTACCAAATCCTAGCCATATACTCGATGATCAACAAGTTGTAATGCCAAGCCAAGGAGTCCTTGAGCTCTGGCTATCTAGAATCTTGGACATTCAAGAAAAGAGATTGAAGAGTAGAATCCTCAAGGAGTACCTCATTTAGTGGAAGGACTTTCCAGAAGAAGATGCCACATGGATTGATGAGAGTACTCTCAACCAACAATACCCCCATTTTCTTTCGAGATGAGGACATCTCGATCCCCTTAAGGGGGGAAGAATGTAACGGTCTCGCTATTGGACTCCCCTCCCCCCTAAAATGAAAAATTTCTCTTGGAAAAAAAAGAATTAACCCCCCCAGTTATGCCACCAATTGGCGGACAGCGTGAGGGGAGGGGGGTTGTTGCGTCGACGGAGTTGGAAGGACAGGGGACTGCTCCTGCATGGCGAAGGAGGTGACAGGAGGGGGGGACTACTGCGTGCCTGGAAGGGTAGGGGGCTGCTATTGCATGACAAAGGAGGTGGCAGGAGGGGGGATTGTTGCGTGCTTGGAAGGGCACGGGGCTGCCACGCGTCCTGGAGATGGCAAGGGGGGGAGTACCATGTGCCATGAGAAGAGGAGGGAGAGCCTCCATTACAAACGTCCCCCCCCCCCCCCCCCCCCCCCCCCCCCCAATTACCTATATAAACCACCAGGGGATGGGAAGGCTGGGTGGGGGGGCACAACTTGCTGCTTGAAATAAGAAGAAGAGGGAGAGAGTGGGTAGAGAAGAAGAGAGGAATAAGAAGCAGTGGGAGAGAGTGAGTAGAGAAGAATAGAGGAATAAGAAGGAGAGGGAGAGAATGAGTAAAGAAGAAGAGGGGTATAAGAAGTAGAGGGAGAGAGTGAGTAGAGAAGAAGAGAGGAATACGAAGGAGAGGGAGAGACTGAGTAGAGAAGAAGAGAGGAATAAGAAGAAGAGGGAGAGACTGAGTAGAGAAGAAGGGAATAAGAAGTAGAGGGAGAGAGTGAGTAGAGAAGAAGAGAGGAATAAGAAGGAGAGGGAGAGAGTGAGTAAAGAAGAAGAGGGGAATAAGAAGAAGAGGGAGAGAGTGAGTAGAGAAGAAGAGGGGAATAAGAAGGAAAGGGAGAGAGGGAGTAGAGAAAAAGAGAAGAAGAGAAGAATAAGAAGAAAGGGGGAAAGAGAGTAGAGAAAAAGAGAAGAGAAGAATAAGAAGAAAGGGGGGAAAGAGAGGAGAAGAAGAAGAGAAGAAAAAGAAGGAGGGTAAGAGAAGAGAGAAAGAGAGATAGAGAGAGAGAGAGAGAGAGAGAGAGAGAGAGAGAGAGAGAGAGAGAGAGAGAGAGAGAGAGAGAGAGAGAGAGAGAGAGAAGGAAATTGTTTTTTCTTCCCTCGTTGAAGAAATCGAAGCTCTCCGTCTCTCTTTCCTTTCCCCCCCCTTTTGAGAAAATCATCGCAAACTAGTCCCTTCCGCGAGGAGCCATCTCTTCCACAATCTAGGTGCTATGTAGCCGCAAAGCAAAAGCCAAATCATACGATGCCTCCCAAACGAAGTAAGGTCCAACCAAACACGAATCCCGCCTCAACTGATGGAGCCATGGGGCAAGGAACTGCGTCACTTGGTAATCAGGTGTGTTCCGTTCACCCTACCCTGATGGGGAGTCTTAAGGACATAGTCCGACTTCATTGGGAATGGAAAACTATTCGGCAAAAGTCTATATCATAACTAACCACCATTTAGTTTACATCATTTTATCATATTGGAAATCTTGTATTCATGCACGCAAAAGAAGAAGCCAAGACCTTATTGATTATGATCGTAATACTTCAAATTATGCACTAATGCTAGCATGCTTAAAAAATGGGTTGTTGAAACACACATGCATATTCATCGATTAAGCAGAAATCGTACTTTTTTCTTTGCATCACAAGCTTGTGAAATTGGAAAGGTAGAAGTGAGGGTTTGAATCAAGTACATGAAATTCCCGAATTGCTATGATAACGTTTAAGTATATCTAGACCATTGCAAGACTAAAACAAGTATCCACTCCTATAAACTTTCAGAGGGAATGTTCATTTTTTCCTTAGGACAAATAACTTCACGTCCTCCACCCTAGGAATATATATATATATACATACATACATACATACATACATACATACATACATACATACATACATACATACATACATACATACATACATACATACATACATACATACATACATACATACATACATACATACATACATACATACATACATACATACATACATACATACAAGTCTCTATTTGTGCTTGGCATAAACGCATCGAAATGAATTCCCAAAAGCAAAGGCCTGCTTTGCAACATTGTATTGTCTAAGAAAGCTACGGCTCTAAATTGCATGGCACATGATCAGTCTAGTTGCACTGCTAGGGATTCATCTTGAAGATAACTATCAACCGCACTTATGAAAATACAAAAATTTGTTTAAGAGCCGTTCAATATTAAATGAACCCTATACACGCAAGGATAGGGTTCAACTCAAGTTATTTAGGGTTTCGAAGAAACTAATCCAATCTGGGGTTACTTCATAGGGGGATAGAACGAAGAGATTCCCTACCCTTCGAAGGATATTGGAAATTACCACTAAGGCATGAAGGTCAAGGCTTGGATCATGAGAGGGACCCCACCTTAGCAGATGTCTTGAGCTCTCATTTGCACCTTTGTTTGTGCTTGTAAATTTAGGAACACTATTTTTACATTTTTTTTAAAAGATTGTGTAACCCCAAACTCATAAATAAGTATAGTGAATCAGGTGGAACTTTTGGAGGGTGCGCCAAACCACCCCCAGTTGGCCGCCAACCCTAGCCAAGGGGGTTATAAATAGCTGTGACGGGAACATGGACCGAACCCGCCACGAGAGGTCTCTCTGCGGACTGGTTTGAACATAGGCGGATGCTTGGATGCCAGGGGGGCTCTGGCTATAAATTCCCTACCTCCGGGCCCTACTCAAATGATCAGCGTGACTCGAAATAGATTTTCAAGGGGGCCTTGTTACTAATACAGGGAAAAAACTTGGTGGAATTAAAGTGCATCCTTACGGATTGTGAATATTATCCCTTTTGAACAAAACTTGTAATTTTGATAATTTGTTAATATTAAGTACTTCTAGGAAAACTGTTCAAATTTGTTTTTGTGTCAATTCCATAAGATTACGTGAACGAACCTTGTCCCCTAAAAAGGTTTAATTAAGAAAGCTATTTTTACATGTCACACTTAAAAGTGATATGACTAATTAGACAACTAAAGTATGCCAAGTGAGGGAAGCAGGAGGGTGGAACCCCCAACAGGTTTGTCCTACGGTAGGGTGGTCCTAGAGAATTGGGAGGCTTCTCATAAGGTTTTACTGACGACCGACGCTTAGAAATCGTTAGGTTAGAACCCCAATTCATGTTGTTTTAGGGGACTGGAATGGGACTATGCCCTATGGGCAAATAGGTGGAGCGCCGCATCCCTCTCGTTTCCCATTCTCTTTGAACCAAGTGCGGCATGGGTTTGCTTTGGCTGGCTATCGTTGCATAAAGTAAGATGTCCACAACTCGATGTTAGAATTGGGCTTAAGTTTCAGGTTGATCCTGTGGGACAGTTGCAAACATTCCGTTGCGAGGCAGACTCGAGAAGCCCTAGATGACAAACCCCGTGACATTCCATGGGAGTGCTAGGTGGCATCGCTTAGACTCGTCTCTTGATGGACTGCTAAAAACGTGATTGGACAGCCAATAGGTGGGCACGTTATAGTTTTGGATTTGAATTCTTGATGGAAATCTCTCTTAACATTTTTAGATAGCTTGGATCCTTCATTATTTCTTCTATGAGAGAATTTTGGGCATTGAAATCATTGTAGCAAGCAAGAGTTCCTACCCTAAAAGGTTCCTCTAGGATTAGAGCATTAATAAGGAATGATTTATGGCTTAGGGCATCCGCAATCACATTCTCCTTGCTTGGTCTATATTTGATTTCAAAGGCAAATTCTTGTAAGGTCTCAATCCATCAGCGTTGTCTCATATTGAGATTGGTTGAGTAAAAATCCACTTCAAGCTTTTATGATCAGTGACTAGAGAAAACCTATTACCAAGTAGGTAATGTCTCCATAATTTAAAGGAATGACTTACAACAAGTGATTCTAGATCATGTGTGGCATAGTTTCTTTCATGGATCTTTAATTTTCTTAAAGCATAGGTTACTGGATGTCCTTCTTGCATAAGCATGCAACCCAAAGAAAGAGAGCTTGCATCAGTTATGACTTCGAATTCTTTGATTAGGTTAGGTAGCCTTAAGATAGGGGCGATTAACAAACTCTGCTTAAGCTTCTCAAAGCTATATTGTTCGCGACGGACGTCCATATAATGGAGACCTGCTTTTCGAGAAGGTCAATGAGAGGTACGAAAATCAAGGCATAGTCTTTAATGAAGACTCTATAGCAACCTGTTAGCCCTAGAAAGCTTCGCGCTTCCTTGATCGTTGTTGGGTGGCCAATCTTGTACATCTTGGACCTTGGTAGGATCCACTGAAATGCCATCTGTTGTTGCTGATACTATGAATCCTAGATATTTAATCTGTTTTTTAAAGAAGGTACATTTCTTCTTTTTAGCATATAGTTTGTGGGCTCTCATTGTTTCAAGAACTACTCGTAGTTGTGGTTCATGGTCTTCTTCATTCATTGAATATGTTAAGATATCATCAAAGAAGATGAGGACCAAGTCATCAAGGTAGGGTCGGAAAATGTCTTACATCAACCTATTGAAGGTGGCAGGAGCATTTGTTAATCCAAATGACATCACAATAAACTCATAATGACCATACCTTGTGTTAAAATTAGTTTTAGGGATATCTTCCTCCCTGATTCTTATTTGATAATAGCCTGATCTGAGATCAATCTTTGAAAAGACCTTTGCTCCTTGGAGTTGATCAAGCAACTCGTCTATCTTTGGGATTTGATATTTGTTTTTCACTGTCACCTAGTTTAATCCACAGTAATCAATACAAAGGTGGAGTGTTCCATCTTTATTTTTCTGAAATAGTACCACGGCTCCCTGTCACGTGCCTACCTAACAATTCCTTGGCAGCACGTTTTAGTGGTCCATCAGGGAACTATCCTAGACGGCTTCACCCATCACTTGCGAGAATGCACAGGGTTTATCGTCTAGGTTTCCTAGAGTCCACCCCGTAATGGAAGGTATTAGCCAGTCCCACGAGGATCAACCTGCAAGCTCGGGGTCCTAATTTGACAACTAAGGTCTCGATGTATCAGCTAACTCCATCGGATGTGTCCCACAAGGGCTTCTTGTCTGACTGGAGTGATCGTAGTTACCCATGGTTCATGGAGTGAAACGTTTTTTTCCAGCAAACTGGTTAGGATTCAGGGAACCTTAACGGAGTTCTAGCACAGCCGCCACACCTTTCTCCTAAGATAATTTTTCATCAAGGTTTTAAGACCTGACCCTAGGTAAGTCAACGCTTGGCTCTACCTAATTTTTCCTAATTAATGTTTCGTTCAATCTCTTGAAAGAAGCTCTCAGCTTACCGGGACCACCCACCCATCCATAGGATGGATCCATCAGGGATCTCGCCCACCCGCTTCCCACAAATGGTTTTCTTTAGTTTTCTAATTACCTATCACATTAAGTTATGACATATGAAAGCAGCTTCGTTAATTAACTCGTTATCACGGTTCCTTCGTGTAATTTTACGACACAACACAAAGACAAAGAAAAAAATTCTTTTGGCAAAACATATTTATTTATTATTTCACAAAGTTATTTACAATGCTTTTCCCCTTTTGCCTACGCAGAAGATAAAACCTCCATTCATCGAAAAATCTCTTTTGTCTATGTAGTAGGGACTCCAGAATCCCATCCTGATTCGCGTGAGGGTTAAGCAGTTCCTAGGAGCGATCGAGAGATTTACGGCCAAAGCCCCTTGGTACTCCTGCCTCCTCCTACCTAATGGATTCCTCACCAAGCGACCTCTCGTTGTTGGGGCTAGTCCAAAGCTCCTCATAGTGGTACAAAACAATCCCTCTTGGAGCAGGGTTCCGCGTCTAGCCGTGGGGAAGGCATAGCGCAATCTTTCCTCTTATTATCTTAATTATATATTTACAATCAGATCTAACTATTGCAAGCACAATTAATCTTTCCTGTAAAACCATCAATGCATGCACAAATTAAAAAAAGAAACATCAGTAAGTGTTTTTAGTATGGGAAGCAGTCCCACCCAAATCTAGGGTTTCTCTTTTAAGGTTTCGTCTTAATCTTAGGGTTTTGCTTCCTACTTGCAACTCTTTTTCGAGATCCGCAAGTTATTTTGCGAATCTGAAGTGTATTTTATCCTTATGAAAAATTTGGTATTTCTACCCTAAAAGATAATATGGGCATTTATACCTATGGCATGTAGTTTATGCACTATCCTGCCCTAACCCACGCTTAGCAGGATTTTAAATGCTTTTCCAAGTTTGTTTAGACTTTAGAATTTGTATCGACAAATTCTTATCAATGTCCAATAAGTCTTACAAACTTTCGATATTTATTTAATTTCCTGATATTGATAGTTTCAGGGTTGTCAAGTATTTCATAGTTGTTTTGCTTCAACATTCTTTTAGGTTAACTTTTTATATTGACTCATACGTGGGTCAACTCATGATATTGACGCTCTCGCTAATATAACCATTAGAATTAACATTGCATGTATTTTCAGCAAGAAGATAATTTTTATTTTATTCTACTCATATTCTATGATTTAATCGATGATGTCTTTGTTGAACTTTCAACATTATCTGAAAATATCAATTTTCATTTAAATATGTCCTAAGTGCAATGCTCATTTTTTTCTAAAAAAACTTTATTCTAAGCAATGCAAAAATCATGTGTAAATTTTCTTTCATCTTTCATACATCGAATTATATTTCCATGCACCTAATTTATGCGCATCTAGTATATATTTTCCTATGCAATTTTCTATTGATTTAATGCATTGATTATTTCATGATATTATCTAAATGATTTCCTAAAAATTATTATAAAACACATATGCATCTATTTATCATTAGCAAAATGAAATAGAGATAGTCACTTCCAATGAAAAATGATAAAACATTCCCTTCCCTAACACCGTCTACCTTTTTTTATAATCACATGTGTCATTAAAGAAATAACAATAAATATCACGATATAAACCATAATTACGATATTTTTTAATGATAGTAGGCATATATTCATTTTCCAAGTGAGAGAGTCTTTTCACTAAATAGTTAATTATTATATTACTTAGGCTATTTTCCTAAGCAACAATTCATATGCATTTCCTTTAAAATGAGATTATAATCATTTAAAGCCAAATATAGTGATAAGCTTATAAAATATTATTTTTTTCCAAATCAACGAGATGTTACCTCTATTAGGTTTGTAGTAACGGCAGTTTCGCCAATTCCTACTGTGTCATTTTCTCCATCGTCCGCGTTTCTTGCTTCTCGTACTTCAAATGGGCTTCTTGAATTTTTGCGACTTCGTGGAGCCATGGATGCCAAGAGAAATTAACATGGTAGTTTAGGGAGAGTTAGTGGTCATCCAGAAAAATTTTGCCAACGTTTTGCTTAGTGATATGGCTGTATGGAACGAAGGCATAACAGGGCGTAAAGAAAATGGAAGTGAGGTAGAAGAGGGGTATTTTCCTCCTTCAAGGCTGAAGCTAGAATGGAAAAGAGATGTAGAGAAATTTTTCCATCATCAATAGGTCTTCCTTCTTGCTTTCTTTGTGAAGGAGAGGGGGTATATTTATAGCCATGAGGGGGAGCATGCAGTCAACTCATTCTTTTGGCTACTTGTCAGAGCTAAGTAAGCTTTATAAAAAATGCTTTTTGATTGCCTACCTGTTGGATGGTGGCATGCAGATAATTTTAAAGTGCTTCAAACTCTTCCTCCAAGCATAAAAAACGTCATAATTTTTTGCCTATTTTTTCAAAAATGTCTTTTTTCTTCAAACCGACTTCATCTGGTGTTTTTTGGCCAAGTTACCTCATGTCTTATCTAGTTTATAAAGTCATGCCATACTCTTTGATACTTAACTTACTCGATATCATGCTCGTTCTTGTGCGTCCTTTGTCTACCGATTAAGGCTTTTGCGATTTATCTTACTGTTACGAAATCAATGCGATCTTTGATGTACTAAATGGAATCGAAAACGCTAAATCAAATATAATGCGAGAAATATTATGATCAAGCTGTCGTAATATTATTTGCGAGGCGTCTTTGCTTCTTGTTGACTGGGAACATTGAGGCATCATCTCGTGTTAGATTGCAGAATTGATTTAATGTGAGACTCAATATTACATATGGTCACTTATGTGATAACTCAACGAGCAATTTTTAAAACATTTCAAGCCCGAATTTGTTTCTTGATATGAAGTGTTATGGCGGAAACATTACATCCTCTCCTCCTTAGAGCAATCGAGATGTCCTCATCTTGAAAAGAACTGGGGAAACTGTTTTTCTAGAGTTGTCTCTTCTATCCAAGTGGCATCCTCCTCGGGATAGTCTTTCCACTAGATAAGATACTCTCTAATGGTTCTATTTCTCACAGGTTTCTCTTTTACATCTAGGATCTTATCAGGTTGGAGTTCAAGGGCTCCTTGACTAGGTATTATGATTTGTTGGTCATCAAGAATATGATCTTAATTTGCCACATAAGCTTTCAGAAGATAAAGTGAAATACATTGTGTACTTTCACATGATCATGAAGTTGCAGTTTGTAGGCATTAGCTCCTAGGCATTTAAGAACCTTGTATGGTCCACAATAACTTGGACTCAACTTTTTAAAATTTCCCAATGACAGAGAACTCTTCTTTGGGAGTACATGGATGAAAACCATGTCTCCCTCTTGGAAGATATGCTCTTGCCATCCTAGATCAGCATAAGCTTTCTGGCGATCTTTGGCAGCTTGGATGTCTTGTTTTATAGTTTTGACTTGATCATCCATGTCTTCTAGCACTTTCTTAGAAGCCTCAACCTTTAGGGTTGGATTAGAGAAATTCAGTGGCATTAAATAATCTTGCCCCTATGATGCTTGAAATGGAGTCATTTGAACATTGTAGATAAATTCTACTAAGGGCAAATTTTGTATCCACCTTTTCGGTTCTCTGGAATAGTAAGCTCTTAGTATATCTTCAATGACTTGACTAATCCGCTCTGTTTGACCATTAGTTTGGGGATGGTAAGCTGTGCTAAAGCAAATTTGGATTCCAATTGCTTCAAATAGGCTTCTCCAGAAATGTGATGTAAATAGAGAGTCACGGTCACTAACGATTTGTTTAGGCAATCCATGAAGCCTAAAGATTTCTATCACAAACAATCGTGCAATATCTGAAGCTTTGTAGTTTATCAACCCCAAGCCGAGAAGACGGAAAGACGAATGAAAAAGCAGAAAAAAGATGGAAAATGAGCCAGGACATGCAGGCGGGCTCCAAAGCTAAGCCGGGGCCAAAAGCGTAGTTTTAAATAAAAGGCACCTCAAAAAACTCCAAAAACTCTTGTAAAATAGCGGTTGGCTCCCTCCTATGCCACTTGTAAAAGAATAGTCAGATATAGGCCTAGGGCATGAAGCAAAAAGAGGGAATTAGAAAAAGGGACCTTGCCACAATGGTCGGTCATGTAAAAAAGGATGGGTGCCCATGGGGTTTTAGGGTTTGTATATATAAAGTTCAAAAAGTGTATGGAAGCTCATTCTTTGGTGTGTGCCCAACAAGAGCTCTTCTCTTCTTCTCCTCTCCTTGCTTGTGTGTGCTCTTAAGAGAGGGAGTGATTGTGAGAGTGAGGGAGGGAGTGAGTGGAAGTGAGGGATCAAGGGGGTGAAGCTCTTCATCATCTTCTCTTGTATTTCCTTCTTTTGCGCGCATGGCTATGGCGGTTGGAGCTTGGAGAAGGAGGAGGCTTGAGCATGCTTGAGCTAGCATCTAGGATCGTGGAGCTACCGGAGTGTGGAAGAGAGGAGGCAACTCATATAGGCATCAAGATAAGCTCACTACACTCGTAGGATCAAGGGCGCGTCATCTATGTGAGAGGTAGCCATTAGAGCTCGCTTAGAACGCTTGAACAATAAGTGGTCCATGGGTCTTTGGCGGTTGAGCGAAAGCTCCCACATTTTGGTTCCATTGCCGAGACCACGGATTCAAGCTTGAGCACTTGCGCGCCCCATATCAAGCATCGAAGTAAGGGATTCTCCCCCAAAATGGAGCTTGAGGTAGGTAGGAAGGTTGGGTATTTTGATCTTCGAAACAAGTAAGTATTTTGGGTTAGTTAGTTTGTTTGATGATTGGAAAATAGGGAGAAATCATGTCGGTTTGTTGCTTTCGATTCTCGTTGCATTTAGTGTAGGATAGCATTAGGAAATCGAACTGGGAAAGGGTAGGGTTTACAATTGCAAACAGGGCAAAATAGGGCATAAAACATGCAAAAAATGGCAAAAAGCTAGCTTGGGATGCTTAATGTCGGCAAGTGAATGATTGAGAGTGTCAAAGCCCTACCCAGAAAGGGGTTTAAGGGTCAGGAGGCCAAGGGAGAGCTCATTTTCAACCAGTGTAGTGAGAGAGAGTGAGAGAGAGCCCCTGCGAAGATTTGATTCAATCGCATCGTTGGAGAGCCTACCGCTCACCTCATGTATGCCAATCACTTCCCTTGGTGCCTTAGCCAGGATTTGGAAGTTTATGCAGGGGATGGTTGCCTGACTAGGGAGATTCGATCCAAAATCGTCATTGCGCGGCATTCATCGCGCCGCGTTTGGACCGCGGAACGGCCCTTGTTAGGCCGAGTCCCAGACTTGGCCCTCGGACCCGCCCATTCGGACCTCGACCCGAAAACCCTACTTGGCCCTCGGACCCATTACTCGACTCGGCCTGTCCAAATTACTCGACTCGGCCCGTCCGAGTTACTCGACTCGGCCCTTAACTAACACTCGGCCCCAAGTCCACTCGGCTCGAGTGTCCACTCGGCCCAGGACACGATACTCGGCCCTCGGCCCAACATCTGACTCGGCCCGTCAGAGTTACTCCACTTGGACCTCAGCCTACGAAAAAACTTTTTGCACTCGGACAGGCAAGATTCGGCCTGTCTGAGTCACCTGCTCGGCCCCTGCAATTCGGACCAGTTGGGTCGAGTGTGTGCCCCAACTCAGTCTCAAAGATTTGACTTGACCTAGCTGGAGTTCAACATTGCAACCTGTCGTAAGCCTTCCTAACGTTTAAAGCTTGATTCTGGCGCATCGAGTAGGCAAAATCGTAAGGCATGGCCACTTAACAATTTGAGTGGGTTGTTGCAATACCTAGAAACTCAGAGACCTAGAGGTAACCTGCCGAGCCATAAAACCCTGATCGAGCCTAAAAGAAACGGCAAGGCAACGTATCCGACAGGCCCTAAACCCCCCTAGACGGCCAGAGAATCGATCTACCAAGCCTATTAGGCCCAAGGGTGCATGAGGCGCTTAGAGGCTGTTTGTTGCACTCACCTTGAATTTCCGCACTTGAAGGGCACTTAAGAAAACCAGAAAGAACACCCGCATGGAGTGGAGATAACTTGAGAACTGCATTTAATAAGTCAAGGAACTCACTCAGATAAGCCACTCAAGGAACCCACAAATAGGAGAGAACCCACGGACGGAGACAAACCATCAACACGCAAAGTAGGACCAAGCAAGCGGTGCAAGCGAAGGGGATTTGACAAACCCACTCAATCCCATTGATAGCTTGGCGAAGCACGAGAACTCGACCATGGCGGAAGAAAGCTCGGGACCTCAGGTCTAACGAGGAACTCGACTTGGGCGTCTTTCCACCAGAGGCTATTCAGCAATTGCTCAGCAGTTACGATGCGCACACCTGATATGAGCACCACGGTCGGATAGCAGATGCTATCATCACAGACTTAGAAGAAGAGAGGAAGCTAGACCATAAAGCATTGCAAGGCATAGCCGCGTACAATAGAGACCAACAGGTCAAGAGCCAAAGGCAAAGCATGGAGTTGCGTGAGGTACAGCGAGTGCTGAACTTAGCCAGCAGAAACCGAACAGATCACGAGAGAGCCCTAGAAGGAGACTTAACGCTGAGTGAACTTTCTATGAAGCGCTTGTTAGACAACACCGCAGCAGAGCAAAGTGCTGCAGCATTAGCAACCTCACTGCTGGCAGTGTTAGGAGCAACCCAAGGCTCTAAGAGCTAGTCTAAAATCCCGATGTCGCAAAGCAGCTCGACAAGTACCAACCCCATGACAACCCATACAGCTTTGTAGAGTAGTTCGAGCAAGTCTGCAAAGCCAACGGCACCAACAACCTGACTCAGCATTCTCAAGCGTTTGGACTCTGCTTAGGTGACAAGGGCAGGACCTGGTATACAAGTTTAGACGCTACAGAGTGGGCAAACTTCAACAGCCTCAAGGATCTCTTCATTAAGAGATTTGCCAAGCATGGATACTCCCACAATCTATTGGTGTGATTGATGAATGTCAAGCAGAAAGAGAAGGAGGACATTCACAATTACATAACCCACGTAAGGAGCCTCTTTAAGAGAATCCCTACAGGTGAATGACCAACTGAAAGAGCAGTTTCAACTGTGTTCATCAGCAGAATTCAAAACGAGGAACTGTATAAGGCTTTGGCAGTCAACTCGAGCTTGTAGCGAGACATGCTAGCTAGGGTTTTTGAGGAAGCTATCAGAGTTGACGACCAACTGAAAGAGAGGAGCTCCAGGAACTCCAGTTTAGAAGAAACCAACTCACGAGGTTTGGAAAGAGCACCAACCTCTGGTGAGCGACCCGCAACATCATCCCAAGATAAGGGGAAGGCCATCGAGACAAACCACGACTTGGATGATGTCAAGATGGAGATAGTCAAGCTGCAAGACCTGTGGAGACAACCAATGCGACCACACATCCAATGTGTGTACTGTGGCAGAAAACATTTGCCAGTCGAGTGTCAAGACCCTCGATCGAGACCTTGCGCTAACTACAGCAAGTTCGGTCACGACGCTATGCACTGCAGATTGCCCAGGAGACTTTCGTACTCCCAACCATATGGTCAGCCTTACCTAGCAAATAGACGACAACCACTGTTTGGAAGGGGAGCCCCATTGGCCCTTCCTACGCCTAACGACATGAAGCCAGCTGTCCCCAAGATGGACATAAACCCCACAGGTATACCTAGGCCACCCGGTCCCTATGTGACCCATCCACCGAGTGACGCTCTAGTCCACTACGTGGAAGAGCCAAATGAGGAACAGACTTACTTATACCCTTATGTCTCTCATGACGAAGAGGGTAACACCATCCTCATGGACTATCGACCAGTACCAGTGATGGCGTTAGGAAGGGGACGAGGTAGAGGCCTAGGGGGGCAGACGCAGGATCCAATCATGTGTTGGACCTATGGATACCCAGGCCATGTCTCATCGCGCTGCTCAGAAAGGGAGCAACAGAATAGAGACAAGGCTGACCTAAGGTATGTAGAGTGTGGAATCACCCACCTCTTCGTCGATTGCCCAAAGCAGAAACTTCTACAAATTCAACCAAAGTACCATCTATCCCATTGGGGCTGTTCGACGTCAAGAACCTTGATGGGGAGGCCACGCCCATCCCGTTGCGGGTCATGACCCGTGCCCAGACAAAGCAGATCGGCATATCTCTACCAGGGCCTAGCAACCTCGATGCAGCCTCGACGGGAAAAAAGAGCCGCAGGCGAAGGAAGAGGAGGTCGGAGGCTAAGATCGCACTGAAAGCTGAGAGTGCTACAACTCTACCTGTTGGAAAGAAGGTAGGGGAGTACCGGCATCCGAAGAGCCAACTCGAGGCCATAGAGAAGGTGAGGGACTGGGTAAAAGAGGCACAAGCACACTTAAGAGACGCTGAGCCCATCCTAGAGGACGGGAGCAAGGATCTCATCAGCATGACCAAGACAGACTCACCCCCTCAACCAAAGTCAGGAAGGGCAACTGCACCCCTTAGGGCAAGCCTTGATGCTGAAGGCCCACAAATTAGTCACGGCCATTGGCCAGGATAATTCGGCACAGGAGAGGGACGAGCAACCGACAACCTCCTCACCACGCTAGTGACCACCCCAGTGACGTTAAGCCTAGGAGACCTGCTTAAGCAGCACCCCACCCTATGGCGAAACCTCAAGCAATGGGTCAAGGAGTCACGAGAACAGGCGTCGGATCTGCAGGATCCGGACGCAAAAACACAAATACCGAGTCTAACACTACACTCTGTGCCAAAATCCTTGCATGTTAATGCTTTCTAGGAAGGCACCGAGATGCATGCAGTGTTAGCAGTCCTAGCCTTAGGAGACACAACAAGAAAGGGGATCATAGACACGGGAGCCAAGATTAGTGTGCTAAGCCATGCGGTACTGCAAACCTGGGGAAACCCACCTATTGAGACCGCTCGGTTTAACGTCACGCTAGCAAATGGCTTGAGGGTGAGGCCATTCGAGGTACTTAAAAACTGGCAAGTAAAAATCGCAGGTGTCTAGTTCTTGGTCGACTTTATAGTTATGAAGGGGGTGGACTACGATGTCCTGTTAGGCCAGCCCTGGATGCGCAACGCCAGAGTTATTGAAGATTGAGGTAATGGCTTGATATTCTTAGGCAACAGGATGGAAGCTATGAGGGTGGTGGAGAAGGACACTTGGAAAACCTCACCAGTCAACTTGGATGCCATCTCCTCGATGCTCAAGGGCGACAATCAGGTCAATAAGTCTTATAGGCCCTTGACCAAGTATATCCCATGTCTAGAAGACGAGTGGGATTGGATACATGTCCTTGCTACAATCGACCTGTCGTTCTCGGACCAAGAAGCACATGAGCAAGCCATCAAGACGATGGGCACGATGACTGATAGCATGCCCACTATACCAATGTGCATGATGAAAGGAACCCATTTTGGGAGACCTAAGCCCATCACCTTCCAAGTGCCAGGCAACAAGAAAGAACTCCAGGAGGCCCTGGAATACTTAACAGACAAGCTGGCTAACAACTCAGCAGCAAACCTCACACCTCTCCAAGACCTCTTAGGCGAATCCAAGTGGCAATGGACCAGAGTGCATGACTTGAACCTTATGTACAACTAGGCCTTAGTCCCAGATCAATGACAAGAGAAGTACCAAGCCCTACGAGACGACGAACCGGCTAGTGCAGAGGACTCTGACGACGAGTACGAAGACTTCCAACCCTTCGAGGATGAAAGTGAGGGGGAGGTGGATTCGATAGAGTATGACACGGAGAGACATGAAATAGAATAAATATGGGCGGATTCCAAGCCGCAAAAAAGAAGTGCCTACAAGACAGAGCGAGGACTCATGCACATGAATTGTGACCATGCTTGGTTAGAACACATGGCAGCCATAGACCTTGAGCAAGCAAGCCTAGCTCAACCAGGGATGACACAAGTGCTTAGAGCAGAATCACCATCTGAACGGCAGCCGCCAGGGGAGACCCCCTCTTCTAGTGAAGACGGTGAGTTCAACTCTGAGTCAGAAGTGAGCTCGGATAGCGACCTAGAAATACTTAGGCCGCCAAGACCCGATGTATAGCCAGGACCTTACCTCCACTTGAGGCGCAAACTATTGAAGCAAGAAAGGGCGAACCAACCTAGGGACACCCGAACAGATGAGCAACGAAAACCACGGGACCTTCGAAAACGATTTACGAAATTCAAGAAAGGTGATAGGGTAGTGATCTTGATGGGTGCCAAACGGCAAGGGCAAACGAGCAAACCAATCAAGGGACCAGCCAGGGTCAAAGAGGTGAACTTAGCCTGGGAAGGGGAGACACCCTGACCAGTCTTCATTGCCAATGCCTTGGCTGAGGACGAGGAGGCGAGTCTAGTTGCCCTCTTGCGAGAGTATGTAGACGTGTTCGCATGGTTCTTGGAAGAGCTTAAAAGGATAGATCCGGGTGTGGTGACTCATAACATATCCATGACACCAGACGCAGCACCGGTGAAGCAGTGACCGTACCCAATGAATCCTAAGCACGCTCATGCTGTCAAGGAAGAAATTGATAAGCTGATGAAAGCAGGATTCATTTACGAAATTGAGCACACGGACTGGGTATCACCCATAGTCATTGTGATGAAGAAAAACAGAAAATTTAGAGTGTGCGTCAATGATAAAAAGGTGAACACTGCTACCAAGAGGGATAACTATCCATTACCATACACCGAGCATATGCTTGAAAGAGTGGCAGGCAAGGAGGCCTACAGTTTCCTGGACGGCTTCTCAGGATACAACTAGGTGCAAGTGCATCCTGTCGACAGGCAGCATAAGACTAGTTTCACCATCCATTGCTGCATCCCAATGAGCATGACCAACAACATCCTCAAAACAGGTGGGCTCAACATCCTCAACTAGTTTCACCATATAAGCATAATGGTGAGCTACATAACCTTCAAAACCAAATCTTTTAACACAATATCTGACCCTGCTAGATCTACGCATGACCGGATCACTCAATGGAGCCTTTACATTACTATGAGCTCTCTGTATACCTGGTGTCCTGATTGAAGGAATGCCAAGCTCATCATCCAAACTCTCTGAACCACTAGAATCTCCATCAAATTCCAAATGACTGGTAGATAAAGCATTACCATCCAGCACTTTCTTCTTTTCTTTGTCCTTCCCTACAACACTTATAGATCCACCTGAAGATGTGGGACTACTCCTTAGTCTCCCAGGCCAAGGGCTCAGTGTAGGTGTAGTACCAGATGATGTTTCTGGGCCACTAAGACTCTGTGATTCTTGTTTATCTTTCTGCACATACTTGTCCTGATCATTATCATCATCCAAAACATTCAGCAGGTGTATATCAACTTCCCATCTCATCAAAGATAACATCTCTGCTCACTCTGAACTCACCTGTGACAGGGTTATAACAGCGATACCCTTTTTGCTCTAAAGAGTATCCAATAAAAACACATTTTTCTGCCTTTGGATCAAGCTTCTTTCGTAGCTCATCTGGCACATGAACGTATGAAACACAACCAAATACCTTCAAGTGCGATACATCAGGCTTCTTGCCAGTAAAGCATTCTTCAAGAGTCATCCCATGAACTGCAGCTATGGGAGTTCTATTCATAATGTAGACAGCAATATGGACAGCCTCAGACCAAAAATGTTTGGGCATATTCTTTTTAGCCATTAATGCACGTGTAACTTTCGCAATATGCCTATTTTTTCTTTCTGCAACACCATTTTGCTTTGGGATATACCTGCAAGTAAATTGCCTCTTTATCCCATGAGTCTTCAAGAAGCCACTGAACTCATTAGAGAGGTACTCTCCCCCTCCATCTGATCTCAAGCACTTTACTTTTAAGCGTGTTTCTATTTCAACAGCTGCCTTAAAAGATTTGAAGTGCTCAAACACATCACTTTTTTCCTTCATGAAGTATACCCATAACTTCCTTGAATAGTCATCAATAAACATGACAAAGTATTTGCTACCACCAAGAGATACATTCTGTGTAGGCCCCCAAAAATCTGTATGCACTACATCAAGTATTTTTCTACTCACTTCTCTATCATGCGAGAAGGGTTGTCTTGCCTACTTACCAAACTGGCATGCTTCATAGACTTTATGCAATTCTGCAACTCTAAATGAAGGCAACCCTGTAACCAATCCTCTGGATTGCATTAATTTCAGCCTTTGCACATTTGCATGTCCAATACGTTTATGCCATATTTCAATATCTGCAACTACTCCTTTTCCTTTAGCATACATAGCAGCATCCATTGCAGGAATTCAAGCATTTAAAGTGAATATTCGGCCAACTCTACTTTGTTTTACGACCAACCTGCACTTATCATTAAAGTCTTCTATAAAATAACCTTTTGCATTGAATTGGACCTGCAACCCCTGCTCTACCATTTCGCCAACATATACTAGATTCTTTGTAATTGATGGCACATGTAATACATCTGTCAAACTCTTTGTCTGGCCATCATACAAGGACAAGGGAACCTTTCCAATGTGTGAAATTGGGTGGCATGAATCATCACCTGTCTGCACATAACCTAGATTTTGTAAGTCCTATATCTCTCCAAACCATTCAACATGACTGGTCATATGATTAGATTCACTTGAATTGACATACCATACATCATCATGTGTCTCATTTCCTGTAACTGCATTCATCATATGCTGCATAACAAACAGATGCTCATTTTTGTCTTCATTCTGTCGTGAAGATGATGCATAGTTTCCTTGCTGCAATTTACCACTGCGAATATCATCCTTCTTTGCATAGCAATGGGCTGTAATATGACCTATTTTACCACAATAATGACAAACAATAGCAAAATTTCTAGAACCTCTATTCTTCCATCCACCTCTTCCTCTAGAGCTCCCCCTGCCTCTAAAGTTTCCTCTGCCTCTCTAGAAACCTGCATTTCACCAAACTGTTGATTGAACATGTTTTGCTGGTTATCACCAGCACGTCCCATACCACGGCCTCTCGAAGAGGTTCTACCACATTCCCTTCCTGAACTCGAGTAAAATGCTTGGACCTGTTCACCATTTCTTTTAGACGAATCATCCTACATATTGATCTCTTCAGTAATCATGAGAGAGATCAACTCATCAAAATCTGAAAATGGCTTATGTACATATACTGAAGTAATAAATGATTTCCATGCCTTCTCATTGTTAAGGCCACTCGGAGTGGATGAAACCAAATCATCATCATCTAGCATTGCATCAATCGCTGCTAAAGCATCTACAATGATCCTCACCTTCAACACATACTCATTGATGATAGGCATTTTCCCTTTCTTCAAGGCATTCAACTCTTGCTTGAGTTGAATCTTTTGTGCCTTTGTATTTATTGAAAACATGCTCTCAAAAATTGTCCAAGCTGCATGTGAAGTTTCTGCATTCCTGATATGTCCCAGCATAGTATTATCAACGACTGCAGATAGCCAGTACGTCACCTTTTTTCACATTCCACTCTTCCATGCTTTTAACTCATCTGCAGTCGGAGGGATACCTGGCTCTGGCTCCTTTTCTTCACCTGAAACAAACTCATAAAGGCCCTTTCTAATGAGGAAGTTCGTCACACGGAATTTCCATGAAGGGTAGTTGTTCTTGTCGAGCTTCTCAATAACGGGATTTCCACTATTCTCTGCCATTATTACAAACAAGGATACATCACATCAAGCTAGTCTTCTGCAATCTTTCACAACACGTGCACAACACTACACCAAGCAACCTTTTTCACTGATTGCTCAATAGTACATGTAATCTACAACCTGTTTGCAGATAAACCTTATATTTGCTTCTTGCAAATACCTCAAAAATTACATATTCGCAATCTGTAATCTGTGCACCCACTTTCGGTCAATATAGTTGAAATCACAGTGTACCCTGAAACTGTTGTCCGCAACCTTGCGGCTTTAAAGCGGGGCCTCAAACGACCTCAGACGCCTGAAATAACTGCAGGAAAGTCCCAAGGCCTTATCTACAGAATATACAGTGCTCTGCTTGCACACCAAATCTCACAGCAATCTGAGATTTTTACTCGACCCTGCTTCCGATGCCTCCACAGGCACTATCCAAGAGAGAGAGTGGAAGAATGGGAGAGCTTCTTACCCGTTGCTTGCTTGCTCGAACCTTGCTTCTTCTCATTCACTTCAGCCTTCAAAATCAGCCTCTCTCAGTGGCACTGATCTGATACCATGTCAAGAATCGCGTGATGGAGGGATGTGCGTGAGCTGCTGCACCAAACACACACTGTATACACAAGAGGAAGCTCACTCAAGAACACAAGAAGAGAGATGGAGGCCAAAACGTTTTCTTGCTAGTTTTTTCTTCTTCCACACACTATACAATGTACACAAAGTATAGATAAGATATAACATAAAGAAAAGTGGCCTACTAAGTCAAACAATGACAACTGACTACACTAATCAACTGGCACTATGTCTTTGCCAGTTGTAGGTAGGTGTAACAAACTAAATATAATGAGTGATAAGTCAGTGGTCATGTGAGCATCATAATGACCACCAACGTGCTAAGTGTACATGTACGGACTCATCTAGCCAGGCGGTCCATCATCAATGTCCGCACGTGTTGAGCTTACCATCTCAACAAATCATGCCCATATAATGCTTGAAAAGGTGTCATTTGGATGCTTTGCTACTAGGAAGCATTATAGGCAAACTCTACTAATGGTAGATATTGAATCCATTTCTTGGGTTCATGACAGCAATAAGCTCTAAGGATGTCTTCAATGATTTGATTGACCCTCTCTGTTTGGCCATCAGTTTGAGGGTGACAGGCTGTGCTGAAATAGAGTTGAGTCCCAATGGCCCCAAATATCCCTCTCCAAAAGTGAGACGTGAAGAGGGAGTCGCGGTCACTAACGATCCTTCTAGGAAACCCATGGAGCCTCAATATCTCCTTGATGAATAGTCTGGCAATATCTAAAGCTTTATAATTTTTCTTGACAAGAATGAGGTGTGCAACCTTGGTGAGCATATCTACTATAACCATAATTGAGTTCTAAACCCCCTTGCAATGGAGGTAACCTAACAACAAAATCCATGCTGATAAATTCCCACTTCATTTGGGGGATTTCGAGAGGTTGCAGCATCCCAGGCATCTTGACATGCTCCGCCTTGATGCATTGGCAAGACAAACATTCCGTGATGTATTTAAGCACGTCTCCCTTAAGCCTTCCCCAATGGTAGCTTTTTCTGACCATATTGAGGGTTTTGACATATTCGGGATGGCCTGAAAAGGGGGAGTTATGTGCTTCCCAAAGAATTCTTTGTTTGAGTTTCCTGCTGGAGGGTATGCATAATCTTGTCCTAAAATAGAAAAGTCTCTCATTGACGGAGAGTTCTTGATATTTGAGCTTAAGTTTTGGGTTTTGGTCCTTCCCCAAAATTTCCTTCCTTAAGTTTTGGGTTTTGGTCCTTCCCCGAAATTTCCTCTATCATCACCAGATATTCTGGATCATGGCTAGCTTCCTCGGCTAGTTCAAGAATAGGGTTGCTAGGCATTGACACCATAGTTGCCAAAGATTTGGCCATTGAGGCTTCCTCCATGATAAGAGAGTTGAGGAATGCCTTGCGACTTAGAGCGTCCGTGACCACATTCTCTTTCCTCAGTCGATATACCTGATCTCAAAATCATACTCCTGTAGAACTTCAATCCAACGATGTTGCCTCATGTTGAGATCAATCTGGGTGAAGATCCATTTAGGGCTCTTATGGTTTGTGATCAAAGAAAACTTGTTACCAAGCAATTAATGTCGCAAAATTTTGAGGGCGTGAATCACTGCTAGCAGTTCTAGGTCATGGGTGGCATAATTCCTGTCATGAGATTTTAGCTTTCACAAGGAATAAGCTATGGGATGACCTTCTTGCATTAGTACACATCCCAGTACAAGTGTGCTAGCATCCATGACAACTTCAAATTCCTTGCTTAAGTCAGGGAGCTTCATAATTGGTGTTGTCACTAGGCTATGCTTGAGTTGATCAAAACTTGCTTGTTCAGAGGGCGTTCACATTATGGTAACTTGTTTTTTCAACAACTTAGTGAGGGGTGTTGCGATTAAAGCATAGTCCTTAATGAAGATCCTGTACCAACCTGTTAATCCAAGAAAGCTACACACTTCTTTAATAGTAGTTGATGGAGACCACTCTTGGACATCCTTAACCTTGGTAGGATCTACAAAGATCCCTTCATTAAACACAATAAGTTCGAGATATTTAATCTGCCTTTTTAAGAAGCCACACTTTTTCTTCTTAGCATAGAGCTTGTGAGTCCTCATGGTCTCAAGGACGATGTGAACTTGGGACTCATGATCTGCCTCCTTCTTGGAATAAACCAAGGTGTCATCAAAGAAGACGAGTACAAAATCTTCGAGGTGTGCCTTCTTCTCTACACTCTCTCTCCCTCTCCTTCTTATTCCCCTCTTCTTCTCTACTCACTCTCTCCCTCTTTTTCTTATTCCCCTCTTCTTCTTTACTCACTCTCTCCCTCTACTTCTTATTCCTCTCTTGTTGTCTACTCACTCTCTCCCTCTCCTTCTTATTCCCCTCTTCTTCTTTACTCACTCTCTCCCTCTGTTTCTTATTCCTCTCTTTTTCTCTAGTCACTCTCTCCCTCTTCTTATTATTCCCCTCTTCTTCTCTACTCACTCTCTCCCTCTGCTTCTTATTCCTCTCTTCTTCTCTACCCACTCTCTCCCTCTTCTTCGTATTTCGAGCAGCAGCAAGTCGTGCCCCCCCACCTAGCCTTCCCATCCCCTGGTGGTTTATATAGGTAATTGGGGGGGGGGGGGGGGGGGGGGGTTTGTAATGGAGGCTCTCCCTCCTCTTCTCATGGCACATGGTACTCCCCCCTTTCCATCTCTAGGATGCGCATCAGCCCCCTACCCTTCCAAGCACGCAATAGTCCCCCCTCTTTCCAGCTCCTTTGTCACGTAGCAATAGCCCCCTGCCCTTCCAGGCACGCAGCAGTCCCCCCTTCTGCCACCTCATTTGTCACGCGACAACAACCCCCTGCCCTTCCACCTCCATCGACATGACAGCTCCCCTCCCCTCACGTTGTCTGCCAGTTGGCGGCGTAACTAGGGGGTTAATTCTTTTTTTTCCAAAAAAATAAAATTCATTTTAGGGGAGAGGGGAGTCCTATAGCGGGAGCGTTACAAAAACTCAAGTCTAAGTATCAAGGTTTTTCCATAAATGAGGAGGTTGCCTATTTTAAGACAAGGCTATGTATTCCTTCAAGCCAGGAACTCAAAAAGAGAATACTAAGGGAAGTTCATGATTCTCCATTTTCGGGTCATCTTGGATATGCTAAGACTCTAAATATAGTCAGAAGAAGCTTCTATTTGGAAAGAATCAAAGGTGATGTACTCAAGCATGTTGCCGAATGCCTAAAACTGCCAACGAATTAAGGCCGAACATGTCAAGTTGCTAGGAAAGCTCCAACCGCTTAACATCCCTCAAATGAAATGGGAGTATATCAGCATGGACTTCATAGTTGGATTACCCTTGGCACAAGGAGGATATAACTCCATAATGGTAGTCATTGATATGCTAACAAAAGTTACACAACGTATTCCTGTAAAAACCAATTACAAGGCTTTCGATATCGCTAAGCTTTTCATTAAGGAAATTTTTAGATTACATGGATTACCCTAGAGAATCATCAGCGACCACAATACTCTCTTCACATCAAACTTTTGGAAGAGTATGCTCAAAGCTCTAAGAACCCAGTTCTACTTCAGTACTAATTACCATCCCCAAACCGATGGTCAAACAGAGCGGGTCAACCAAGTTATTGAAGACATACTGAGAGCTTATTGTAACAAGGAGCCCAAACAATGGATCCAATACCTACCCTTAGTTGAATTTGCCTACAATGCATCATACGATAAAAGTATTCAAATGACTCCTTTTCAGGCACTATATGGGTAAGATTGTCTTACACCACTAAATTTTTCTGATCCTACCCTATGGGTAGAAGCATCTAGGCAAATGTTGAAAGAAATAGATAAGCAAAGTAAAGACTATAAGGTAATATATTCAAGCCACCAAGGATCGACAATAGGCATATGCTGATCAACGAAGACAATAACACATTTTCAAAGAATGTGTCATGGTTTTCATTCAAGTGTGAGCACAGAGAATGTCGACTGAGATAGTGTTCTTTGATGGCGCTAGACCTCCCCAAGGCTAGCGTGGATAAAATCTACTCCAATGGGGTGTTTTTTTTTGCATTAGCAAGTTTAGACCAATCATGGCGCAAAAGGTCTTATTGTACGAAACTCTAGTTGGTAGGAGGAGGTGAGGATACCAAGGGGCACTGGTTATAAACTCCATAGAATCTTATAAACTGCCAACTTCCCTTGGAATTCTAGATAGTATCCTGGAAGTTCCAATACTAGTTTAGGAACTAAACTTGGAGAGAATAATACCTTCGGGTTGACATCATATCTAGCTAGAACAAAAAACATTGCAAAAAGTTATTTTTCTTAAAGGAACCATTGAGAAGGAATTGCTTTACTCTACCTTCGGGTTGACATCATATCTAGCTAGAACAAAAAATATTGCAAAAAGTTATTTTTCTTAAAGGAACCATTGAGAAGGAATTGCTTTACTCTATCTTTGTGTCATGAAATAAAGGCGTGTAACGAATTTGTATCAGGAGATAATCAAAGAAGCTATTTTTATATGTTGAATCTAAGGTGGTAGGTAATTAGGTAATTAAAAATACTCTCTGAAGGGAAGCGAGAGGATGTGGACCCCCGACGAATCCACACCTATGGTTGGGTGGACTCGATGAGCCAAGAGCTTTCCTAAAAAGGAATAAAAATTACATTTTTAATAGGTAAATTTATGACCATTAGAGATCAAAAAGCCTAACTTGCATCGTTTTAGGGTCGGAATGGGATTTTGCACCATGGGCAGAAGGGATCAAAGTGCCACACTCCCTTGTCAATGTCTATAATTAATTATATTGTTCTAAGTCGAGCATAGTGCCTATGCAAGTTATAATAGTTTTTTCCAAGAAGTAAGACATGCAACTTGGTAAGGGCAAGGGCATTAGATTTCATTCAACTTCAGGATAGTCAATAATCTAAATGTATGTGCATAAATCAAGACACCCACTTGACTAAGTAGGAAAGACAAGAATCCACCTTGAGTGGAAGGCAAAACCCAAAACCCCATGTATAAGAGCTAGAAAGTGAATGGATAAGCTCATTCTTGTGGTATACATACTTGAGAGCATGCTTCTTCTTCTTGCTTCTATTATATTTACTTATGCTCCATCTTGATAGTGAGGGAGAGAGAGTGTGTAAGAGTGAGAGTGAGGGACTTGAGAGCTAAAGCTTCTTCCTTTAATGTGCTATGCTCTTCTTTTCCTTCTTGGGTAAGAGACAAATTGCAAGAGACATTGGGTAGGTTCTCTTCTTCTTCACATTCCTTTCATGGATTGAGTGCTTGTAAGTCAGATTTGGAGCTATGGAGTAGGGAAGGTGGATTGAGAACCACCACACAAATAATGAATCCACCATACAAAGCGAAAGCTTATAGGTAAGGTGGTGAATTCACTACATCCTCATTGATTCATTTGTTATTATTTTCATGTGGTTTAGGAGAAGAATGGATAGATCAATGAAGAGTACAAGAGTTGTGTTGGCTATATGAGAGGTAGCCATTAACAAATTGGGCAAAGCACTTGAAATAATAAGTGTTCCATCAAGCCTAACAATTGAGCTTGAGAAAGCTCTAACATTAGATACCTTCTTTATTTATTTGTATCTTTGCCTTATTTCATTGTTGATGGATATCTTCCTTATTTCTTTTATTAAGTGTCAAAAAACATGTAAAATAGACATAACAAATCAAATTACACAGTTAAAAAAGTATCCATGTTGACCAGCACAATATGAAAAGGACTTCCCAAATATGAGATCCTTGGTCCATCTTTGGTGTTGTGTTGGCCTTGAGTCAGTAGCAACACAATGCCAGTGAACCCTAAGACTATCAGGGATCCCCTTCTCCTCATGTTGTGTTGCCTCTATGCTAGCAAAATGTGAAGGTGCCTTGGCCTAGCATCCCCGAGTCCATGACATCCAGGAGATAAGTGATCATCTTGCAGCTCCATACAATGGAGCAATCCAAGAATGCTTCTCATGAAGCAAGCACAACTCATCAGTGCACGACTATAAAGCATCAGAGTCGTGCATAGCATCATCTTAGCGCATACAAGACAGCGGAGAGCAATCAAACTCTCCAGAGTCAGTCACACTGAAAGAGAGCCGACATCCCAGACACTCGTCCAACGGGGTCTCAAGATTACATGTGGCCTCAGTAAAGCAAAAGACTGACATATGGCTGGCTGTCTAGCCTGCAAAACTACAAGAAAATGGCTTTCATGAGCCTACAAGGGGTCTAGCAACTAACCACCAACATCCTAACCTTGACTACTATGCATAGCTATGTCATATGGGCCAATAAGTGTCTCATTTTCAGCATTAATGGCTTGTTGTAATGGCATTGTAGCTACTGTAAAATCAACCATAAAGCATATTGAACGCTCATTAAGAGGCCGAAGAGGTGTTTGCGTCTCATAAAAGACAGCATGACGGCTACATATGACCTGTTGGGCATCCAAATCCCATAATCTGTAGGCCTTAAAGTCACCATCTCCATAACCAAGGAGGATACATCTACATGACATAGGCTTATGTGGCATACGTACAAATGCCTGGCAACCAAACATCCTCAAGTAATCATAGGAGGGATGCATGCCACTCCATGCCTCATGGGGTGTAATACGATCCAAGGTCAAGCATGGCAACCTATTAACCAAATAGACTGCCGTCATAAGGGCCTTAGCCCAAAAGCCATAAGACAACCCGGCTGTGGTAAGCATAGAAGCAACCTTTTCCTGTAAGGTCCGGCACATGCCATGAGCAATCCCATAATACCATGGGCACAAGAAATCAATGCCATATTGCTGACAAGAGGTCCAAAATCTGGGAGAGAAAGCATGGCTCTCATAATCCATCTCCAAGCACCTAGGCCTACTACGAGCAGAATCCATAAACCTGTCAAGCATAACTACAGCATCCTCAATCTACATCAAGGGAAAAGCCCATACATGGTGGGTAGCATGATCAACAAAGGTCACAAAGTACGACACTCCACCAAGTGATTGAGAAGCCATAGGTCCATATACTGCACAATGGATAAGATCTAGAGGAGCATGCCTCGTACGATTGCCATAAGCCAAGGGAGCTCTGCAAGGACGTAGAGTACAATCAGGGCAAGCATCAAGATCTATAAGTGACATAGGAGGCAACAATGAGTCTAAAAGAGACAAGATCTCCATCTCTCTGTGGTGCATATGGCCTAGGCGATAATGCCATAACAATGCATGTGGTATCTGGATAACTACAACCATAGAATCTCCCACATGAGAGACATGCACTGGGTAATGAGAACCAACTCTAGAACCTCTGGCCAAAACCAAGCAACCACGACAGATCTTCCATGACCTATCCTGAAGAGAAATAGTATATCCTGCATTATGCAACTGACTGACAGAAATCAAGCTCTTACTAAGTATGGGAACATGTAAAACATCCCTAAGTATAAGAGAAATCCCATTGGGCAAAGCTAGGTATATATCCCCTATACCAACAATAGGATAAGACTGCTCAAGGCCCAAATCAATACATCCGTCAACCTCCATGTAAGAAGAGAACCATGCTCTATGAGGGGTAACATGACAAGATGCCATAGAGTCCAAAAGCCAATCAAACGCATAAGCCTAATCACTAAGCAAGTAAGCTGTAGGGAAACAAGATGAGAGGAGTACATGCTTAACTGCATCGTCATGGGTAAAAACATGTATCTCACCACTAGTAACAATGGTAACACACGCTGCATCTCTTGTATCTCTGACTCTCTACTCATGTTGAGTCAAGCATCCCAAAAAAAGGAACTTGCTCATAAAGACAATCATCTATAAGTACATCTGTGGTAGAAGCATGTGGCAAAGACTCATGAAACCTCAATGGATGGGAGGACATAAAGGCATCAACCAAGGATGCAAAAGCTTCCACATGAAGAAGAGTCATAGCCAACTGCATGACATAACCAACCATAGTACAGTAAAGCATAAGACATCTGTCATAAGAGCATATGGTATTCAACCATGAAATCAGCCCATAACCATACGCATAAGCATAGATCTGTAGTACATAATGCCATCTGGGAAAAGCCAAGTCAAGCCAAGACCGGCAAGAGGCAAAAAATCTTGCAAGAGTCAAGCTCCAAGAAAAGCCCAAGTATATGTACAACAACATCCAAATAAGTGGCTCTGTAAAGTACATGAAAGTAGACAAAGTGTATAGCTAGGTAAGCATCAAAAGCAACTGCTCTCTGACCTGTATGGGCAAAAGCAACCCAACTAGCATAGAAGCTAGGCAACACAAAAGAAACAAAGCCATAACTGCTAAACCCAAGCACTGTCAAGAAGCCTAGTGATCAAGGAGTAACCTGCAAAGAACCAAGCATTAATGAGCAATGACATCTCAATAACCAACTTCCAAGACAATGGAGCAAGCACTACTCAAAACATGTATCTACATCCAAGTAAATCCAAGATCCATAATCGGGGCATTAAGGGCCAAATAGCATCCAAGCTGCATAAGTGATAAGCCAACCAAATGCAAACTGCTCCACAAAATTCTCAAATGCAAGTCGATTCAAGCCCAAACATCTGCCATACTACAGCCGAACCCAAAAGCATCCACATCAGACATCAATCCCATAATGGGTAGCTTGAGGCATAAACCTTGTCAAGTGAAATGCCATCTACAAAGAAAATGATAGTGAATCAAGAATTGAGCTCTACTCTTTGCTCAAGAAGCATCCGAGAGCATAAACATCAAAGTGGCATCATCCAAATACATAAGCATATCATCCTGAGTAGTCGGGAGCACCCATAAACCATAGGCATAACCAAACTGGAGGTAAAATAACCTGTCGACCAAGTTAGCATAAATCCCAACCAACAACAAAGTGTCTGCATTCAAATCAAGCCTCAATAGCTCTCAAATAGCATATCCGGGCATAAACCATGATGACTAAGCATCAATACATCCAACATGACACCCGAATATTAACAAAGAGCATTACACATAAGCTGTCCCTGATAAAACCTTGCTAAACAATGTACATCAGTAAATCCCTATATAAATCGAGCTATGGAAGCTCAAACCAAGTCCCAAAGCATCTCAAAACATTGGGCAAACATCCCCAAAGCATTTGGGCATCAAATACCAAGCCTCGAGAGCATCACATAAACTAAGAGCATGACATTTCTTGCTTAAATCAACTCAGATCTATTACAGAAAATTCTATGATCAGAATTTGGCAAATCCGACATCACCATTGTGTATTGCATCTAGAGCATGCAAAACCCTAAGTTAGACTCTTATCTTGCCTAAATCGGGTTCCGGATGCTCAAGATATGAGAAAAAATGGGATTTTTGAGTCAAATTTTAAAACAGGCGCAAAAAAACATAAGCTGCTACTATGGGGCTTGCTAGTTATGCCGAGGATAAGGGGGAAAATGGGGGCATATAAGGTGCCCAATGAAGCCAAGGAACACTTGCAAAGAGCCTATGAGGGCCGAGAAGAGACGGGAGATGAAATCTTACCTCGGGGGAAAGAAGCCATGGCTGGCATTGAAGCTCCAAGCTCTAGGTCTTCAATCTAGGCTGAAGTAATGCTGGGCCAAGCTCCACGATCAAGCTTTGATCCAAAGCTCTGATACCACTTGAAGGGGATGCAATGGCAGTGGAGAAGGAGAAGAGGAAGATGCGGGAGAGAAAGAGCACACACAATGTAGGTGCTATCCAACTGAACTAACATCCTTATTGCACAATTATATTATATATGAATAAAGAATGGGCGGTTACAGTGTACACGGATAGGCCCAGAGGCCTTTTACCCCCCTAACACTAGCACAATATGAAGGTGCCTTGGCCTAGCATAACATGAAGAGGACCCTTGAGACCACATTGAGCCCCCCCTCCCTCCCTTGTGTTGGGCTAGCCCATGGCCAACACAATGTGTTTAAGAGTGTTGTATTGCCTTGGTGATTAATGTATGATTGTCCACATGCATTTATAGATGGATCTTATTGAGATAGAGAAAATTATCTCAACAATCTAGGAGGTTGTTCCATTTCTTCTATCAAGTGGTATAGTACCATAGACATCCATAGGTGTCTTGGTACAAAATGGTATCTTTTGGTAGATTCAAATGTCAAGAATATCAAATTTCATTCTAATACAAGGGTCTTAACATGGAAATATCATGATGTATCCTAACATAAGATCAACCTCTCCACCAAGATAGATTTTGAAAAGATCTAGTGTAAATTGAATATAAGCCTTCGAATCCTTCATCTAGGAAGGTTAAGAAACAAAGCATTCCAACATGAAGTGATGATTTTCTTATTCATGGTGAGAAGAATCAAAATGTTTTTGTAGAATGAACTATATTGTGATTTTGGTATCCATGGTATATAATTAATTCTAAATTTTTTAGTATCCATGAAGCTTATGAGGATTTTAAAAGAGCTTTGGTACAATTAATTGTATTGCAATTTTGCAACTTAAAGTATAGGATTATACATTTATTCGTGTGGAATTGACAAATAGAAGGAAGGTTTAAGTATAGATACTGCATTCCCACAATGTGTTAACGATGTTTGATTACTATATTCAATATGTGCGATGATTTCCTTATTGTTTATCTGTTTGTCTCATTAAATGCTACATTACTTTATTTTGGGTTGGCTTTGTGAACAAGCTTTCTATATGTTCATAAAATAATTCCTCTAGAATATTAGCTTTCTCTACTCCATTATATCTCGTATGGTTGAATAATATGAATGAGTTTGATACCATGGTTTCTCCATCCCTTAAATTGACCAAATTGATATATTATTATATTCTTTTGAAATCCAAGGGATGTGATTGTATTCTAATGTGATGTCAAATAATTTAACAAATATTTAATTAATAAAGGGCGTTGAAACCTAGGGCTAAACTAGTTAAGTGTATGACACTTTTTGTTTGATACAACTAAACCTTTTGTACAAAAAAAAAGTCCAATAAATAAAAAATTTACCTTGAAAAATGGTTTTTTTACTTTAACATATTCAATGACATTTTGAAACTTGCACTTGAATATTTTATGATTAAATGGGTAGATCTTTTTTATAATAATTGTGGTTGGTTTCAATAAAGCAAAGGAAAGTTATTTAAGATATAAAAATAATTAGCAGTAAGAGATGTTTAGGAAATGACTTACATCATTGCATGTATTCTCTTCTTTATGCCACCCTATTACAACTTTATATTCTACAAAACTAGAAGCTTTTTGTTACATTACAAAACCCTAATCTTTCTTTAGAAGTAATAGACAAAAGACAATGTTTATTTTTCTTGCCTAAGGATTCATACTCGTGATCAAGCTCATTGTGAAGATAATGTACATCTCACCTATGCCTCTCTAATATAGATCTGGCCATCTCCTCAAACATCTGTGTATATCAAGCTTGGCATGGAGGTGATGCACATCTCTCTTGTACCTCTTTGGATTAGCTCAAGCCATCTTCACAAGCTTCTCTATGTTTTTGAAGTTACTTCTAAGAAATGAGAATATCTCAAATGAAAAGGTGTCAAAACATAACATGTCAAAACATAGCTAGAGCCATGGCACAATATTTTGGCTCAAGTTGATGAAATGGAAGCACGTCATTATTTCAAATTGATCTAGATGAGCCATCAAATTTTGGGTGTGCTGACCTTTAGACTCTTAATGAAGGGTACTTGACAACTTAAAAAATTTGGGTTAATTTATGCATTTTGAATAGAATAGAAAATATTAATTAAAATATATTTTATTTTACTTTTAAATTATTTTTGAATTACCCTCTATGCTAAGATATTTCGTACAAGGCCCAAACTTGAGTCCAAATTTTCCCTAATGAATCCACCCTACAAGAACAGGGCATTGATGGCCTCACTTGGCTCTAGGCTATCTAGCTTTGAGATCTTACAAAAGAAAACCTAGGAAAGGGCAAAGAAGGTGGACGTTGGGAGGGAACGTGAGAGGTTATTTATGACCAATGTGATGCTAACAACGCATGGGGGATGAGAGAGGCTAGCAAAGCTAGCTACAAGTCATGCCATGCCAATGGTCCTTACCTTATTCAATTCCAAGGTAATGGATGAGGCTCTACGTATGGTAAGAACACCAAGTAGAACTAGAGGTGCAACATATTTATCTTACTCGACTATGCAAAGGCTCCCAACATTGAGATAGAATTGAAATCATGAGGTGCCACCCCCTCACCACATTTAATCACATGGAAGGATATTGAAAGGGTCCATATGGACCATAGTGATAATGCCACTACCCTCACCTCCTTCAATGTACTATATGAGTGAGTGAGTGAGAGAGTGAGAGAAGATTTTATTTTTCTTTCTCTTAAAGCCATTGTGGAAGTATTGGAATAGCCCATATGGACCATGGTGAATGCCACCATCCTCATCTTCAATGCATTGCATGAGAGAGAGAGAGAGAGAGAGAGAGAGAGACATATATATATATATATATATATATATATATATATATATATATATATATATATATACATACACACACACACACACACACACACACACACACACACACACACACATATATATATATATATATATACACTTTTTCTTTCTCTTGAGGATGCCATTTTGAGTGCGGAGTTTTGAGCCCGGGATGTGCCTAAAATTTGCCAAAATTTTCAGAATTTAGGGGAAAAATATTCAACATCGAAGGCGGTGGCTGCAGCTAGGACGATTTTAAGCACCAAGTGAAAGACAGCTTTTAAAAGGCGCCGGAGCGACACTTGCGGATTTTTGATAATTTTTTTGACTGCCATGCGGGATATTGGGAGTTGCCAGTCAATGCGGGATGCCAAGATGGACTCGTATGATTTTTCAGAGGCTGAAACGGAGTCCGGACGCGGAAGAGGCCAAAAATTGGCCAAGAATGAAAAGGTGGACAAAACTTAGGGCAAAGGGGGGGTGCCCTTTGGGACCTTAATCCCCCCTCCCTCAATTTTTTTAAAAAAAATGTGGCGTGGAGATATGGCGGCCTGCAGAAAACGGCGCCGAAAAAATCGCCATCCCCCCCCCCCCCCCCCCCCCAAAAATCGATTTCTGGGCTGTAAGCAACCCATGGAACAGAGATTGGCCACCAACATCTCCCTCTTTCCTGATTCTATCGCCAGTCCTCGCGTGAGATATGGCTGTCTGGATGAAGAGATCAAAATCTAGTATTTCTCTCTCCTCCCTCTCTCTCCTCTCTATGGGCTGTTCATGTGCACTATCTTGAAGGAGGAATCGGGAAGGAGATTGAAGCAAACGGTGATGGAGATTGATGGAGATGCTGAATATTGATGTGCAACATTGGATTGAGAGCAATGGAGGCTCTGTCCGCTGGTCATGTAGTCATTTAATGCATCTCGGGTTTCGTAAAAACACGGTATGACCATTTTTATGAAGGAAAATGAAGTTTTTTGATATTTTATGATGGTAATGATGTTCTTATTGGATGAAAATTTGTTTGAGTGTTGGTTGCATCATGATTAATTGCTATTTATCAGAAAATTTTGATTTTGCAATGATTTACATGCACTATTTAATTCCCATAAAACCCAAAATGCGGTTTTTAAGCGGTAAAATGGTAGTTTTGTTGTTTCGGGTGGGTGAAATGTGTTCCTATGGGGGGAAAATGGAAAATAAATTGAATGTTAGTATGCTGAAGTGATTGGAACAAGAAAAATAAAAAAATAGCATATTTTATTACCAAATAAATCAAGAAAATGGGAAAAATAGTACGCTTCACAAAAATAAGAAAAAATATAATGATTGTTTGTGGATGTATGGTAGTGGCAAAGCATGAGGTTTAGCCTCAGTTTGCCCTATCTCCTTGTCAAAGTTTGTGGTTTATCACTTTTCGTACATCAAAACATGACAAAATAAACCTCTACACCTATGCAACGAAAGCAATACCTAAACGTAGGGGGTTGGGATGTTTGAATGGTGCGATTTGCGTGTTGATTGTTGCTGATTTTCTGATGCATATCATGGCATAGAGTTTTTTGTATTTCAATTAAGAGGATAGTAGCACGAGTGTTGTCTCGGTGCCATCCTTACATCGCCGCAACGAGTTAGTGAATGAGCATTGGAAAGCCTGGTTGTGCACAACACATTTCTAATTGAAAATTATGTTTGAGCACTTTAGGATCATCCACTTTTGCATGTGCATGTCAACCATGGTATCAGAATACAAACGAGTGGATGCATAGCACCTATTTTCGATTATGATGACCCACTCTTGAGTGTGGAAAGGCAACCTAAGTCGTAGGATAGACGTTCGTTTCTTGGGGAATCATTTGGTAAGGACACATGGTATCTCCTGGAATGCATTCAAAATGAAAGAGTGGATTTTGTTTGTTTGTTCTATATGAAAGAGTGGAGTTTGTTTGTTTGTTCTATATGTTGAGCAACGCATCAAGGGGCCAATCCCTGCAATGTAGGAGAGCTACAGTTGGGCCGCAGTGATTCCACCGAGAGGTTGCTTCCCATGTATGTGATTATCGTGGCATTTATTGCCAATGTATATGGGTTCTCCCTTTGTGGAGTTTATAGAAAGGGAAATATTGGACTACAAAACTATAAACGCATAGATTAGGCTTTAGGACAGTTCGTCATTCAGTAGCAGATAGACGCTCCTAGCCTGCAAGGTCGTGTGGATGTGTTTGTCTATTATGAGCATGAGGTCCGGCTAGTGCCATAGCCAGTGCCGGCCCATTGGAGGTCCCATCAGATTTGAATGCACTCCACTATGCATGAATGCATGATGCATGAATTGTACAATATGTGATCTTTTATAATACCTTTGTAATTTTTAGGTTTGGATTGTACTCTACTTGCACCATGTAGGAAAGATAGGTAATATGGTCCGTAGATTATTCAATTATAAAGTAGTATAGATGATGCATGAATTGTAATGATATGTGATCTTTTACAATATTTTTGTAATGTTTAGGTTCGCGTTGTATTTTACTTGTGCCATGTAGGAAGGATAGGTCATAGGTTCAGTAGATTGTTCAGTTATAAAGTAGTATAGATATACATTCCTTTGGAATTTAAGCAAACTCCTTGTAGCTTCCCGCATTGTGCATTTTCCATGTTTCTACATGCAAAGGCTTAGGTAGGGTTTTAAATTTTTGGTTGATTATTGATGCTTGTAGTGCACATATAGTCTACATACATATGTGGCTAGTTAGGATCCCGATATATTTTTCCTTGAGAGCATGTTGACAAGGATTTGGGATTCCTTACAAATGTTTAGTTAGAACATGTTTCTTAGAAAAAAAAGAGGGTTTCTATGCGTTGTGACTTTTTTGTAAGGTACAATGCCTATGGAATTTATTATTTATTTCAAGGATTTAGTTGCACTCATTGAAATTGAAAACAATATATCTTATAAATCAACAAAAAAGGTTGCATCTAGGAAGTATGCTCCTCAAGGAGAATCAGCCTACTACTAGTTCATGGGTGTTGGATAGTAGTGTCTTCAATTACATGACTAGTGAGAAATGTCTATATAGTTCTATCCAATTATTACAATGATGGTTGATAATAATGTAAAATTACTTGCTAAGGATGCAAGCACTATCTCCTTTGTTGTTATAGATTGTGAATTAAAAAACTTTAAATTGTATCGTATGTTCTAGTGATTAAGAGGAATTTGGTATTAGTTGCTTCTCAACTCCTCTTGGCCATAAAGTAAGATTTAATGAGTACAAAATTCTCAATTGTGCTAGTAAGCTTGTTGGCAAAGAAGAAAAGTGCTCTTACAATAGCCACTAGAGTGGGCATGAGTAAACTTTGACATAAAAGATTTCTTTACATTGGATTTATAGTATTAAAGAAGATGCACAATGATAGAAGCAAAGAAACCATGTGAAGATTATATGATATATAAGAAAATAAAAAACGTATTTTCACAAGCAAGTAAGAATAGAGAAAATTCTCCTCTAGAGTTGGTGCTTCCTAACTTGTGTAGCAATAAGATGCCTACACAACCCTTGGGAAGATCTTCCTATTTTCTTCAACAAAACTACAATAGGAAGTTGTGAGCTCACTTCCTTCATGAAAATGAACAAGTTTTTGGTATGTTAAAGAATGGCTACAACTTATTGTAATTAAAATGTTAAAAATTGGAAATTTATAAGAACAAATGGTCGTGTTCAAATCAAAGAAGTTTGAAGAGTTTTGCAAGAGCAAAGGAATGAAGTCTCTATTGATGATATCTCAAAACTCAATAAAATTATGTTGTTAAATGTTAGAATCACTCCATTATGGAAAGGGCAAGGTGCATGCTTTAGAGAAAGGGATTGCCTAACCAATTTTAGACCAAGGCTATTGATATTGTAGTTTATATTTTAAACATGAGCTAGACAAAGGCTCTTTAGGGAAAATACCATGAGGCTTATATTGGTGTTTGTTTCCCTTTCAAAACCTTTGAATGTGGAATGTCAAGAACCCCTAAATATGAATGCTATTAACCTGTTCGAGATTAGAAGAGAAATATGTTATAGCCAAATAGGAAAAAATGCATCTTCTTAGATTATTTAATGAGAAAAAGGCTTAGATTATGTAATGTGAAATATGTATCTACCTAGATTACATAATGAGAAAAAAGCATATAATGATATAACTGAGAGAAAACAAAGATAAGATCAATCCATGATATGGTGTTCAAGGAGCAACAACATGAAATGGTGGCAAAGAAAAGGCCTTTCACTTTATCATTAAATGAAGACATCCACTATGAGTTTCATGAGCTATCGCTACTCTAAAGGAGAAAGAAAAATCATCTTTGTATGATGAAGAAAAAGGCCGCCAATTTTCCTTCACACCAACAAAAAAACCATTATTGTGATGGGTAATGAATTTTTATGATTGAAACAAACTTATGTCTATGTCTCTTGAGATAAAGATAGATGGACTTAAGGTGGGGTCTCGAATAATTGTGGGACAAAGGAAAGCTTCTACTTAGATAGTCAACATGCTCTTGATATGAGATTATAAAAGAAGTAAAGGAGCCATCTAACTTGCAAGAAGCACTTGATTCTCATCTGGCATGGAATCAACTACTAAAGTTCAGTGTAACAACATAATTAAGAATGATGCTTGGAAGCTAGTGGATTGTCCATCCAAGGTGATGGTTATTGGCATCAAATAGGTCTAGAAGGTAAAATTCAAGGTCATTGGGACCTTAGAAAAGTAGCACTTAACACTTTTCCCAAGAAGCATTGTTTGGACCCCATAGGATTCATGAACTTGTTAGTTAGCTAGTCAAGTGGGTAACAAGTCTACCTCACAACAAAACATTAAAGCCTCAACCTAGAAGATTCCACTTGAGGACCCTATACATCAAAAATTACCATGATGGCAATCCAACCTACATTTAAAAAGGTTCACTTCACAACCAATCATAGATGAGAGTAGATAGCACCATTCTTCATTCAAAGACAATGTGAAATAAGGGAATGTTAAGCATCAACATGTCTATCACAACATAGTCATATATAAAATCCCCTAAAATAGTGTTAGCTTGGGTTTTAACCTACCATATGGACAACTATGATTGATCAGATCTAGACCTAAATAATCATGTAAAAATCCACCCAACTTATTGAGTTTACTCATCCTTAGGATAGCATCATTAGAATGACCATCCACCCATTTTACACCCAACACACCTGACATAATTACTTTTATACTTAAGAGTCCTATCATGCTATCAAGGCATATAAAATAAGATCTCTTAATTAGCTCTACACACAAGATTTGTTGAAATCCCTTTAGGCATGTACGTAAAGACAGTTGAAAGCATTCCTTTCCAAAACCATTATTTGAAAGTAAATTTTGTGGAGCTTGTATAGTTTGTCTCCTTGGAGATATGATTCTTGCCATTGGATATCGATACCACAATCCATGTCATCTTTATCTAGAATCAAGGCCTATACCCATACATCATGCTCATGGAGGTTTTCTTCTCCATCTTAGGATTGGTCATTTGATTACCTACTCAAATAGATCCCACTAGTTCCCATGCTACCATGGGAAGGAACCTTCCTATCACTAATGACCTCTTTCCTTAGGTGTCAATACTAACACTCTAAGTAGCTATTTTTACATCTTGAAACAGTGCAACCTCTACTCTACACAATCTTAGGGAGGTGCAACACTTATTTACTCTAATTTAGTTAACATGCACAAACTTCATAATAATTTTTTTGTCACAACTAGTATCCAACAATAACCATACCAAGTTACAAAGCAATTCTTTAAGGCATTCTATTCAATTCAAAATAATATGATTTTATAGATCCAATCACCATATATAATGATAGATTAAGACCAACACCAGGTGCTATTCAATGCTATTCAACTAAAGAAGCATCCACATCACATATACCCTTTTATCTCAAATACCCCCACCAATCTAAGGATTTAAATATATCCTTTAGGATATCATTTAGTGAAAACTTTGATTGATCCTCATCTTTGACAACAATAAATATTTTTCCATTAAGAAGCAATCAAGAGCTAATTAATTTCACAAGCACAAAGTTCATTCCCTCTTCATGTTAGGCCCTTTTCTGTTGGCCAACATCACCCCTCTTTCTCTACTCTTGTGTGACATGGACATGTAATACTTCCACGCAATTAAAATTTAGTTGGTTAGTTCAAAATTTAGCTAGTCAATTAATAAGTTAGTAAGGTTACTAACTAAAGTAAAAACAAACTAATAATTTTTATTTAATTAAAAATATTTAAAATTTTGAGTCATAATTCGATATTTTTTCATATTGACAAGGACCATAGCCACCCTTCACGGAAGTTACAACGTGAACAAGAGTTATGAGCCATATTAATCACTAGTTTAATGTGTATAGTATGGATGGTCCAAAAATATTAGATTTTCCGACAAAAAAATCATATTTTAGATATAACTTATTGTAAATATCCTAAAAAGCTATGGATATTTCTAGAACAGGATATCATGTAGAAAAGAGCAAATGGTTTTTCAGCTTGTTTTGGATATTTAATACAAAAAAAGAAGAATTGGCAAAATCGTACGCGTTGCAATGGTAGTTTACAAGCAGTAAACAACACTTCAAACAGGGAGAAGAAGAAGGAGTGATCTAGAAGATTTCTAAGCAAGTGTCTTGAAGTTTTACCCCCCTTCGGAGCCAACAAAACTATCGGAATTGGGATTTGAGCATCAGATTGCTGATTTTTCCAAGATCCCCGCATAAAGAGCTCTTCTTCTCAACCACAACCCTTCTTCTCTGTTTAGCTATAAATATGAGCCATAAGGGGAAATTAGAGAGCACAAGGAGACTGCAAGAGGCTGCGAGAGAGAGGTAGAGAGAAGGAGGTAGATGTTGAGAAATAAGCCAAAAGTCTAAGGTATAGTCTAAGCCTTATCATATTGTTGTATGTAAAGTGTCCTTAAGTTTGGGGGCATCTATCTTTTGAGGATACCACTTTAGTGAGTGGACTATCTTTTGGAGATATGGTGGAAGAATATTGAAGAAGAAGAAGAGGATGAAGATAGCATGAGTCTCTCCTTGTCAACTATCTTTCGTTGTGCATCCCCATCGAACCTATAATCTACTTTCATTTGTATCAGAGCGAGAGTGAAGGATTGACGCGAGGAGCGCATCGAATCGAGGCCTACATCAGATTGAAAGCTTGATGTCCGTCATTAATTGAGGTACAAATCCTTATCTAAACCACTCAAAGCAGGTACATTAATTGGAAGAACCATTGGGGTTTGAATTTGTGGGCTATTTGAGATCGCATTGAGAGTTTTCTGGAAGCCATGGAGGTTTTGTATAAAGGATCAGTTGGAAGTCTCAATTCACAGTTCAGGTTGGTCAGGAAGTTACTGTTAGAGCAGCGGCAAGCTGCGAGCAGGCCCTAAAATCCATGGGACGCATGTTTGAGGCCCATGGCTGAGTTATGCGGGTGGATCTAGCAAACCGGGACACTGTTGGAGTGTATAGTTGCGAATTTCTATTATGAGCTAATCTCACACGAAGGGTAGTGTACCCACACAGCTTTTGCGTAACGGTAGGAGCTCCTGGTTTTTTCCGCCATTTTCAGTTCACTGAAAGAACATGCAGGCGATGGTGTCTGCGGGCAGGTCCGCTAGAGCACCTCCAAGTTGCAGTTTGTTAAAAATCTTAGGGCTGATAAAGTCATTGATTATACTGAGGAGCAGTACGAGGATTATCCTGAGAAGTACAATGTGGTATTTGATGCAGTGGGACAATGTGAAAGAGTAGTGAAGGTTGTGAAAGAAGGTGGCTCTGCTGTCATTCTCACAGGACCTGTAACTCCGCCAGGCTTCCGATTTGTTGTGACTTCAAATGGAGCTAGTCTAGAGAAATTATATAGCTACCTGAGAAGTGGCAAGATCAAGCCCAAGAAGAAGACCATCGACAATAATGTGCTTGATGCTGCTCGGCTTCGCCTCCAGGACCGTGCCCACCATTACTTGGACCGATTAGGCTCAGGCTCCACTGATGTCGTCGCATTGAAGAATTACCTTGATGCCCAGTATTATGGGGTGATTGGTATTGGAACCCCCCCCGCCTGCAGTTACAACAGGGAGAGGCACACAGAGAGATGCGCACAGAACGGAAGAGCAGGCAGAAGAGACCGAGAGAGAGAGAGGCAGAGAGCCTGCGAAACGGAATATTTTTTGTAAGGCTTACAAAGCCTTACTATTAAGCCTTATCCACGAAATATTTTTGTAAGGCTTAAAGAGCCTTACTATTAAGGCTTAAAGGGCAATTTCTATGCAATTTACGGGAGGCCATTTGAAGGCCAATTTTTGCTTTAAAAATTCCAGGAAAATTTTTGCAGCTTCCTCTTGATATGCACTTCCAGCCTGGCATGAAAAACTGTAGAAAAAGTGCTGGAAAAATGGTCAGTTTTAAGCCCGTGTTTTGATGCATTTTTTGGTCATACGGACACCATTTGAGGTCCGATTTGGATGTTTCTTGTTGGGAACTGAATTTATGACATGTTGGCATCATGGATGGATGTATATAACCAGTTTTGGATGCATGTATGAGATTCATATTGCTGAATACCACTTCTGGACAGATTGTATTATTGTATTCTTCTAAATTTGCAGCAGTCATAATGTCCGACATGGCACAAATCACTCAGATCGTGGGGGACAAATTGACCAAAGACAACTATAGTGTTTGGTCCTACAGGATGGAGAATTTTTTGATGGGTAGAGGTCTATGGGATCTCATAACAGGTGATGATGAATGTCCAGAAGTTCCCGAACATCCAACTGAAGAGCAAAAGAAAGCGTACAAGGATTGGACTGGGAAGAATAGGAAGGTTTTGCATTGGATCTCCATATGTATTTCAGAAACATTGATTCCTCATATCAAAAAGGCAAGTACTTGTAAGGAGGCATGGGAAATCATAGAAAAAATGTATGGAACATGTACAGAGGCTCGTAAGATACAGCTTAAGCAGAGATTACATGGTGCATGGAGAGGCAATCGCAGTATCAGTGACTATGTGGCAGAAATCAAGCAAATTGCAGAAGACCTTGCATCCATTAATGCACCTGTTGATGATGATGATTTAGTGTCCGTGACACTAAATGGGCTTGGACCAGCTTTTAAATCTTTGGATACCTCTATTTCTGTTAGGGGAGGCTCTATGCCTGACTTTGAGGAGCTTATTGGATTGCTACTTACAGAAGAAATCAAGTTGGGATTGAATGCATCTAGCAGTGGCAAAAATGCAGGTGGAGATAGTGTTTTCTATCACCAGAGAGGTCGTGGCAGCTCATCTAGAGCTAGAGGCTCTTCACCTGGTCGTAGTAATTATGGTTTTGCTCATGGAAGAGGCAACTTTGGTCGTGGTGACTTCATGCATAGAGGCAGGGGGAGATCTTTCCCTAGAGATAGAGGACAGTCTAGTCCTTCTTCACAAAGAGATGGCACTTGTCATTATTGTGGGCATTTTGGTCACTTTGAGAGGGATTGTTATCAAAAATAGAATGCTATGTCTAGGGGTCGTGGAAGGACCCAATATGGCCACTATGTAGGCACTTATGGTGGTACAGGTTATGGACCTAGAGGTGGATCGCCTAGAGGTCATTTATTTGCTATGGAGCATGTGCTTGGGAGGATGACTCATCCTTCTCGTGAGAATGACTGGTTTTTGGATTCAGGAGCTACAAACCACATGACTCATCATGCTGAGTGGTTTGATAGAAAGGAGCAAGTGCAGAATGATGAATATGTTGCCAACTGGTGATAATACTTTACACAAAATTACTCATATTGGTAATGTGCCACTTGTTACTAAAGATGGAATTGAGAACAAGCTTGGTGATGTACTTTATGTGCCCAGAATAACTAAGAACCTAGCATCGGTTGGTCAAATGACAGATCAAGGATTGCAGGTGCGATTCAATAAGTTTGGATGTTTCATTGAAGAGTTCCATAATGGGAGAACTGGCAGGGTGATCGCTCATGGTAGAAAGAAAGGGAGGTTGTTTGCCTTGGATGCAGGTACTCCAGTGATTCAAAACTCTATGTATGTTGAGAGAGGACATGGGCAAGATAAGGATGTGGAATTATGGCATAGACGGATTGGTCATGTTAATTTGCAAAGATTGAAGCAAATGCAATCAAAACAGATAGTCCGTGGTCTACCACATTTAGGATATGTAAATTTTGATCATGTATGTGAGGCTTGTCAATTTGGCAAGCAGTCCAGATTGCCATTTCCAAAGAGGGGGAGAATAAGTAGCTATCCTTTGGAAATAATACACTCAGATATTTGGGGCCCATGTCAAAATGTTTCCATGAGCGGAAAATGTAGATTCTATATCACTTTCATTGATGATTTCAGTAGGATGACTTGGTTGTACTTTATGCAGCATAAAAGTGAAGCGTTTGAAAAGTTCTTGGAATTTAAATCTATGGCTGAAAAGCAGTTTGGATGCTACATAAAATGTTTGAGGTCAGATAATGGTGGAGAGTACATGTCATATGAGTTTTGTGACTTCTTGAGAGATCATGGTATCAAAAGGCAATTGCCATGCATGTATACACCTCAACAAAATGGTGTGG